>NW_025534380.1:0-212596 GCF_020615455.1 Coregonus clupeaformis | reverse complement strand
AAGAGAGAGACCAGTTACAGAATAGTCTAAATACCAGGACCACAGAGAGAGACCAGTTACAGAATAGTCTAAATACCAGGACCACAGAGAGAGACCAGTTAAATACCAGCCTTTGGTCCTATGGTGAGTGCAGTCTTTTATTTTCTTAATTTACCTAGTATCATTTTATTTCATACTTAGAAGAGATTTCATATATTTGTAGACTTTGAAATGCCTTCTGTTCTATTTCGTTTATTTCAGAGAAACCCTGTCTGAATGAATGGTGGAAGTTTGGCACCAGCTGTTATTATGTCTCCTCCACGAGGGACTCAGGCGGGGACGGTCAGCGGCAGTGCAGAGTAATGGGTGCTGAATTGGTTGTTATAAACAGCAGAGAAGAACAGGTAATAGAGAATACATTAGCGATGCTATAATACTACTGTTTCTTTATTATTATTATAATTATTAATCATTATCTACATCTCTGATTAGTATTCAATATGTGTAAATAATTGTATCTCCAATGTTCATGTCACTGTCAATTTATAGAATATACTTCCTGTCAGCAAAGCAAGTTTGCATGAGATTATATCTATACCTATACTATAGTATAGCAGCTGAGGCTGAAACCTGATCTCATAGTTTCACTTCGACATTCGACGTAATCTGAATGAAAGTCTATTTTTGACGCATTCATTCCATGTGGTTACAGGGTTAATTCTGTGAGGTTACAGGGTTAAAACAGAAACAACTCAAAGGGTTATGGTTAGGGGTTAAGGTTAGGGCAATTGGTTGGGGAAGGCTTCAAACAAAAATGATTAAAAACAACGCTCTGTTTCCATCAAGTACTCTCCCTCTTGCCTGAGCATTGTGAACTGCCGTGGCGCAGTCGTCAGTGCAGATTGGTCTGTGTGGTGTGAGCACGCTTCCCCTCCAAGCGTCCTGAGTTTGCGCCAGTGCTCCGCAACATTTTTGTATTTTTTTGTGAGCGCTGAAGAAGGCATATATCAAAGTTCTCAGGACCTTTTCAAACATCCTAAATCCCCTTGTATTTCTATTGACCAGGCTCAGTACATTATACTACTACTACTATTATTATTTATAAAAATGTAAAAGTGTTTCTCTGCTGTGGAGATTAAATAATGGCCAATAATGCGGAAGACACATTTCAGTTGAATGCGTTCAGTTGTACAACTGACTAGGTATCCCTTTCTGTTTGCAATAAGGCACTAAAGTAAAACTGCTAAAAATGTGGCTAAGAAATGAAATGTATGTCCTAAATACAAGGTGTTATGTTTGTGGCAAATCCAACACAACACATAACTGTATACCACTCTTCATATTTTCAAGCATGGTGGTAGCTGCATCATGTTATGGGTATCCTTGTCATCGGCAAAGAAGTACAGAGATTTTTAGGATAAAAAGAAATGGAATACAGCTTTATCACAGGCAAAATCCTAGAAGAAAACCTGGTTGTCTGCTATCCAACAGACACTAGTTGTCACGATCGCTGACAGATGCGGACCAAGGCGCAGCGTGATAGGCGTACATACTTTATTGTGTACACACCAAGAACCAAACAACAAACGAAACGTGAAGTCCTAGGTTAACACAAACCTTCCGGAACAAGATCCCACAATGACTAGTGAAAACAGGCTGCCTAAGTATGGCTCCCAATCAGAGACAACGAGCTACAGCTGCCTCTGATTGGGAACCACCCTGGCCAACATAGATCTAAACGATCTAGAATGAAAACATGGAACAACTAAACATAGGAAAATCCACACCCTGGCTCAGCATTTAAGAGTCCCCAGAGCCAGGGCATGACAGTACCCCCCCCCCAAAGGCGCGGACTGCGACCGCGCCACACCAACACAAGAGGGTAGGGGCCGGGTGGGCATTCCGCCTCGGAGGCGGATCCGGCTCTGGGCGTAACCACCCCTCTATCTCTACCCCCCCGTAGCGCCCCTGGTCTGGACTGGCCCCGCTGGCCGGAGCTGGACTGGACACCGGTGGAGTGGATTGCTCTGGCTACGGTGTGGAGCAGCTGACCGGTGCCGGAACAGGCACGGACCGTGCCGGACTGACGACACGCACCACTGGCTTGGTGCGGGGAGCAGGAACGGGCCGGACCGGGCTGGCGACGCGCACCACTGGCTTGGTGCGGGGAGCAGGAACGGGCCGGACCGGGCTGACGACGCAGCACCACTGGCTTGGTGCGGGGAGCAGGAACGGGCCGGACCGGGCTGGCGACGCGCACCACTGGCTTGGTGCGGGGAGCAGGAACGGGCCGGACCGGGCTGACGACGCGCACCATTGGCTTGGTGCGGGGAGCAGGAACAGGCTGGACCGGGCTGGCGACGCGCACCACAGGCTTAGTGCGGGGAGCAGGAACTGGCCTGACCGTACTGGGAACACACACCACTGGCCTTGTGCGGGAATCAGGAACGGGCCGGACCGGACTGGTGACACACACCACTTGCTTGGTGCAAGGAGCGGGACTGGGTTTCCTCATAAACCTCCGCTCCCTCTGCTGCCTAACCAGTTCCTCTCGCCGTGCCTCCACACTCTCCTTCTCCCTCGTGACCAGTGGCCCCCGTAACCTGGCGGCCTCCTCTGCTAACCTGCTGAACCGCTCTATCGCGGCCTCCTGCTGCCTCGTCGTCCACGGCGTGAGCCCCCCCCTAAAAAAAATTTGGGCTTGTCTCTCCCCCGTGAACATGGCCTCCAAGGCTCTCGCCAGACTCTCACTCTTCTCCTCCCAAGTCCATCCTCTCTCCTCTTCACGCTGCTTGATCCAGTCGTGGTGGGATCTTCTGTCACGATCGCTGACAGATGCGGACCAAGGCGCAGCGTGATAGGCGTACATACTTTATTGTGTACACACCAAGAACCAAACAACAAACGAAACGTGAAGTCCTAGGTTAACACAAACCTTCCGGAACAAGATCCCACAATGACTAGTGAAAACAGGCTGCCTAAGTATTGGTCCCAATCAGAGACAACGAGCTACAGCTGCCTCTGATTGGGAACCACCCTGGCCAACATAGATCTAAACGATCTAGAATGAAAACATGGAACAACTAAACATAGGAAAATCCACACCCTGGCTCAACATTTAAGAGTCCCCAGGGCCAGGGCGTGACACTAGTAGACAAATGCCCCTTTCAGCAGGACAATAACCTAAAACCCAAGGTCAAATACACTGTAATTGTTTACCAAGATGCCACTGAATGTTCCCGAGTGGCCTGGTTACAGTTTTGGCTTAAATTGGCTTGAAAATCTATGGCAAGACTCGAAAATGGCTGCCCAGCAATTTTCAACAACCAACTTGACAGCACTTGAATACTTTTTTTTTTTTTACAAATAATGTGCAAATATTGTACAATGCAGGTGTGCAAAGCTCTTGGTGACTTACCCAGAAATACTCACAGTTGTAATCGCTGCTAAAGGTGACTCTAACATGTATTGACTCAGGGGTGTTAATACTTGTGTAAATGAGATATTTCTGTGTTTCATTTTCAATACATTTGCAAACATTTCTAAAAACATGTTTTCACTTTGTCATTATGGGGTTTTGTGTGTAGATGGGTGAGAAAACAATAATTGAATCCATTTTGAATGCAGGCTGTAATACAACAACATGTGGAATAAGTCAAGGGGTATGAATACTTTCTGCAGTATTATAGCACTGCAATCACTGACCTGTTTGAATATACTGATTATTGCTGCAAGGACTCATTCACATAAACACAATGACACAGCTATACAGTATGTGAGAGAAAAGTGTATTGCATCTTTGTCAAAGAACATGTAAAGAATGACTTGATTTATTTTTAAAATCTCAGCATTCTTTTATTATAGAAACATGCAACATATCTCGATTCATCTGCTAAACATTACACAAACAAAGATGTACACGATTTATCATTAAGTACTTTTTAAAATAACAATTGTTTATAGGAAAATAAATGAACACATAAAAAATAAATACAACTCATTGAATGAACATTATTTCTAATTGTGGGGTTGTTCCCAAATAAACTACAATAAGTATGAACACAGAGAGGAATGGAAAGTAAAAGGACTGAGGGAGACAGAGAGATGAAAGAGAGAGGAAGAAAAGTGTAGAAAAAAGTGGGTTGAGAGAATTAATTCTGTAATTTAATATCTGTGACCAATCTCTTTATATCATAAACACATTGAATTTAATGAATATTGGGACTCTGTACCGCTTTGAAATCATCCATGAGCTCCTTCACTCTTATAATGTCTGCTTTCTGACAACATTTAGGACCATCAGATCCACAAAGTCCTCTGCTTCCACCTAGAGGAACAAAGGAGTGATTACAACTGTCACAGGGACGACAAAAAGCTAATAAGAATACTGTATGTTTTCTGGTCTATATTCGTTTGTATGTCTGTATGTTACCACCATTTAACCAAGAGTTGAAGACATTTCAACTTGATAAAATATTTTAATGGAGAATAAATATTTAAAATAGAGTTTGCGGCGTATGCCAATGTCAAGATTTATCAGATGTGTTGTTTTTTCTAGATGTTTTAAATTAATTTTACACTATCAATGTTTGACAACACGAAGCTAAAACCTCTGTCTCTTAGAAAAACGTAGACCTGTTGTATTTTTACGGGGGGAGTGTTCAGCTGCAAAGTGTGGTAGGACCGTGAGATGATGGAAGCAGATGTGTCGTTTGAAGCTGAAAGCACGTCGAGGACAGTTAGCGAGAAAGATGAGTGGACAACAGTGAAGTCCAAGAATGAAACAAAAAGGGTTACAATTGTTGTGGGAAATGAGTCTGATGAATAGTTCCTTGTTGGAGGATGTTTTTTTGGATAAAAATGTTTATTTGGGAAACCCTTTTGAAGTCATGAGGATGGTGAAGAAGGCTTTGGGAAAAGTGGATGCAGTCAAAGTAACCCGGAGTGGTATGGTGTTGATATCATAGTAACCAGGAGTGGTATGGTGTTGATATCATAGTAACCAGGAGTGGTATGGTGTTTATATCATAGTAACCAGGAGTGGTATGGTGTTGATATCATAGTAACCAGGAGTGGTATGGTGTTGATATCATAGTAACCAGGAGTGGTATGGTGTTGATATCGTGTCTATCTAAACAGCAAAAGGAGTGTGCATTGTGGCTCGAGAAATTATTGACACATGACGTGAAAAGCTTTGATTTTCAGAGCAGGTCACTGGTAAAATGTGCTATTTCCGGCGTCCCGTTGGACATTGATAAACAATATCTTAGGCTAAAAAATCCAGGAGTAGTTAATGCACGTCGCTTGGCCCGTATGAAGAATGGGGAAAATGAGCAAAGTTTATCTGTACTATTGATATTTGAGAATTTACCACCCTATGTAAAGTTGTGATGTATAAGATACGCCGTAAGAGTGTTTGATGAGTATTTACCACCCTATGTGAAGTTTGGATATATATATAAGATATGCCTTAAGAGCGTTCGTGCAAAACCCTTTGCAATGCAAGAAGTGGATAAAGTGTGGCCATGTTTCAAGTGTTTACAGATGGAAGGAATATGTTATTGAAGAGTCTGAATGTAAAATGTTGAAACTGTGGTGGGGATCAAATTTCCGAATTCCCTGAGTGCCCTGTTAGGGTGAAAGAGGTTGAGCTATCAAGCAAATATCCTATGTGGAGGCGGTGAAGAACGTTGAAGGGGAAAGAGGCCACAGTTCTGAAGAAGATATGGCGGTGGATGCACCACAACCAGTTGCACATGTTATACATCAACCAAGTGATCTGGATACACTTATTGTGAAGAAGGTGCATTTTGTAGTATTTATAGCCACAGTTATTCATTGTACTGCACAAGTGTCCAAGAAGCTGGACAGCATTATATCTGCATCCGATACGTTTTTGGGCCTTCAAGACTTAACAGCAGAAGCACTGCAATGATCCTTATTATCTACCTGTACAGTAGGTGGCGGAATGCAGATACAATTGTTGCGAATGCCATTATACCAAAGAAGAAGAGGAAAGTCAATTCGACAACTCTTTTACGTGGCTTTACCCGAGTCTTCATGACAGCAGGAGAAATGGTAGGTTCATATTTTTATTAAATAAGTCAGGTGTAAGATTCTTTAGGAGTGCATTGTTATTTATCCCAACGAAACGTGAACATAATGGCCGATTTTTTACTTCTCTTTCTAATAAATGGCAGGTAAAAATATCAAATACCCAACTAGGCCCTCTACTGCGGAGTGCGCACAAGGAAGTCTACGAAAGGTGTTGGCTTTTTTCACAGCGATCTGAAGCTGACATGTAATCTATTAAACTGATATATTGATCCTAAAATAATACATGCTGATGTCGAAAGAAACAATAGGCAATCGTGCGTATACAGTGTATTTCTTTCAAACGTTGATAGGTGGTCATGTCGATGAGTGCCCTGTAGGCCTAATTGACTTGCGGTACATTTTTACTGTGGCCGTGTCCGAATACCCATACTTGCGTTTAATTAGTAGGCATTTTAGGTATGCGAAAATAGCGCGTTTTTTATATTATGTGAAATTTCGAAAATAATGTAACATTTCGAAAATTGAGTGCTTTAAATGCTAGGATTTTATACTCATTTTGGCTTTGGTAGAATTCGCTCCACACTTAAGATAATCGTCTTTACAGACAGGTGTTTGACAGATGGTTATCAGATTAGGGGAAGCAGTGTACTTAGTGCATACATTTTTACTAAACAGTACGTTCTAAATAGTACGTATTACGATTAGTACACTATGTAGTTTTAGTAAGTAGTGGACAATGCACATTTCAGACATGGCCTATGACTTCCAGGTAAAAATGACAAATACCCAACTAGGCCCACTATGGCAGAGTGCGCACAAGGAAGTCTACGAAAGGTGTTGTCTTTTACACAGCGATCTGACGCTGAGATGTAATCTATTAAGCCGATATATTGATATATTTATCCTAAAATAATACATCCTTATGTCGAAAGAAACAATAGACAATCGTGTCTATACAGTGTATTTCTTTCAAACGTTGATAGGTGGTCATGTCGATGAGTGCCCTGTAGGCCTAATTGACTTGCGGTACATTTTTACAGTGGTTGTGTCCGAATACCCATACTTATGTTTAATTAGTAGGCATTTTAGGTATGCATTTCGAAAATGGAGTGTTTTTAGTAAGTAGTGGGCAATACAGATTTCAGACATGGCCTATGACTTCCCGTCGCAGCTGCACCCAGTCAAACCGGACAACATGGACGCGTAAAAACGCATCCATTTTCGGTTTAAGTTGGAACCATAGAGCTAGATAGAGGACTCACCCTTGTATCTATTCTATTTAGCATCTCTGACATCATGGGCAGCGCCGATGAGGCTATCTCCATTTTAAAGGAGTACATTTTCTTCTTCAGCCAGTGATGTTGGAAGTCCCACCCAGTTGACTACATTAATATGATGGCATCCCTCAATGGCGCTGCCCATTCTAACGTGGCCTTCTGGCCGCTAGAGGCCTCTATCATTCTCTATGGTTGGGGAGTTTGGGCTAGAAGGGATACCATTTGTCAGAAATGACCAGGTTTGACTTTTCGTAGCATGTTGGTTAGGATAAATTCTGCAGCAAGTTAGGATAATTAAGGTTAAGGTTAGGAAACGGGTTAGGGTTAACTTAAATGCAAAAGGAAATCATCTTTTGACGTCAATTCGACATAAACTGTATCAGGTTAGGTCGAATTGGTGTCCAGCCTAGGCCTGGATCATTTCTACAATGCGTTTTCTGTCTCCAGGAAATATCAATTCTTATTTAGTTTAACATGTGGATTCCAAAAGGCTTTAAATATAAGGTCCGCCGTCCTTAAAAACACAAAAATATGGATCTTGAAAGGGAAGTGTATGTATTTTGAACACTTTTCAGTGGATGTTGGTGTTTTTGCCATGTCCCCGGGTGTTATTCATCAATTTCCACAAGAAATATAAGCCATAAAATATTTAATCTTTCTTCATTCTTTTATAGTCCAAGTTAAATTCTCTCATCAATAATGTTTTTTTATTAATTATTATTGTATTTAAGATGTTCTGTGTGTCCCTGATATCACTTTCCACCCTGTTAGTTTGTAAATCTCCATTTAAGAAAACCACCCTTTCCTACAATGACCCCACATTCAGGAATTATCATAATTTCTTTGGTGGGAAAACAATGGTCTAAAGCTACATGAAAATTAACCACATTTCAAAATGTTAAAATATGTTTGATAGAGAAGTTAAAATCATGTTCAAGGGTCCAACATTATGCTAGCTCAAACTTGTTCACTCACAAAACTATGGCTAATTTAGACAACAAATGTCCACCCAGTTAGTTTCCACCCTGTTAGGATTATGCACCTAACAAGTTGGAAAATGCACCAAAAAAATTAAGTGCCTGAGTTTGACCAATATATTTTTCTGAAAGTCAGACGTCCTTTTTCTGATAGAATACTACACTAAATTATTATTTGTTTTCTCCAAAAGTTATGAGGTCCAAAATGCACCACATTGTAGGAATGACCCGGCTAATACAATTTCCTAAAAGATGACCGACATGGCATTGGGTTTCATCTTGTTTCATTACTCAGGGTTGTACAGTACAGTTCTGAGGACGCTGAAAAGTTAGATCAGGTACAGTATCAGCAGAACTATTGTTGCAATGTGTGACGGCACCGTCAGTGTTTTATCCGAACATGTCTTTTTCTTTTATTGCAATGAAATGTGCAATTGTGCTTGTTTCTTTCACCGTGGCAAAACGTTCAGGAGAACTTCAGTGCCCGTATAAGTCGGAACGCTGTGGAGAAATATGTATGAAAATGAAAAAGTATGCACTCACTAACTGTAAGTCGCTTGGATAAGAGTGTCTGCTAAATGACTAAAATGTAAATGTAAAATGATTATACAGGTATCTGCCTAAATAAAGTATCTTAATAGGGAGTTGAGCCCCACGAGCTACCAGAACAGCTTCAATGTACCTTGACATAGATTCTACAACTGTCTGGAACTCTATTGGAGTTCTTCCACAATAAATTCTATAATTTGGTGTTTTGTTGATTGTAGACCTCCCGAGTGGCGCAGTGGTCTAAGTGTGCCACTAGAGATCCTGGTTCGAATCCAGGCTCTGTCGTAGCCGGCCGCGACCGGGAGATCCATGGGGCGGCGCACAATTGGCCCAGCGTCGTCCAGGGTAGGGGAGGGAATGGCCAACTGCATTCATATCCAACTGCATTCCAGGAACAGACCCCCTCACAGCCATTACTGACGACTGCCACAAAACCTTCTCAAACCTGCAACCTGGCACCGAGTACACTGTTAGTGTTGCAACTGTGCTGAGCAATGGGGAACAGAGTGAACCTGTCTCTACAACAATCTGCACTAGTAAGAGATCTTCCCCCAATTACAGCTCATCATCTCTTTACCAGAAACGATGGTGATTTTGTTGCATTACAAATAACATTTTTGTTTTGTTGTTAGTGTTCTGTTATGTTTTTTCTTTGTTTCATTTTTTCCCCATATCAAAAGCCCTGGATTTTTGTACTTTTCCAACTGTAAGGCAATAAACATTTTATTAAATTTTTTGAAAATGAGGTGAGCTAAAATTTAAGGTAGAACTAGGGCTTGCATGTACAGTAACAAACAGTTACATGACCTTTCAACATCTTCATATCAGAACCATGGACAGTGTCATGACTTGACTTTAACATTAATCTGAGGACTGTTATTTATCTAATCAACTATGATTAATTGTTACCCGATTAAATTAATAATGTAACAATTAACTCATAGGGATCTGGGGCACCACGAGAGCGGTTCTTTAAAGAGTCACCATCTCCCAAATTAAACTCTAAAAGGTCTTTATCTATCACATCTATAAACAGTCAACGTATTAATCATAACCTCGTATCATATCATCATTCTGAACAGTCATAACCTCCTTTCATCTGCAAAAACCCGAGCCTTACTTATGATTCAGTACTACAGAAATTAGTTTAATTATTTATTTAGTAGCTAATTAAATGGGAACACAGGATAAACACACCCACTGTACTGGTTATTGACTGGAAACTTAATACGATGAAAACAGGTCCCTAGTGGAATGACATCAACATTGATGCTTGTTAAAGAAGAGAGGGAGAGAATCACTTAACATTGCCACATTCGGAAACTACTCTCTTCTACTGTAACCATATACTTTGCACACGAACCGCCGCCCTCTTTGAAATGCCTGGTTCGCCATGTATCTCTCTCGGTGGACAGGGCCGCCTTGGAAAGGTAGTTGGGCCTTTTCGCGGCACGCTTTTAAGGCTCTGATTCTCCGAAGGGGTTCCAACAAGTCTTCTGTTTTTCTCCTCTGTAGTTGTCCGGTATCCGGTGACTTGTCATGTAGTCCTGAACAGAACTACAGAATTGATATTCCTTCCATACGCTCTTGAAGTTGCTTCTTTGAAGATAGGCTAGCCAGCCGTATCGATGGTTCCCCAGTGGGGTGATGAGAGTAGCGTAATACGGTGGTTTGGGCAGGGTAGCAGATGGTCCCCTGTGATTTTACCCACGCACAGCTACATATTATTCTGAACAAAAATATAAATGCAACAATTTAAACAATTTTACTGAGTTAAAGTTCTTATAAGGAAATCTGTTAATTGAAATAAATTCATTAGGCCCTAATCTATGGATTTCACTAGACTGGGCAGGGGCGCAGCCATGGAGGGGCCTGAGAGGGCATAGGCCCACCCACTTGGGAGCAAGGCCCAGCCAATCAGAATGAGTTTTTCCCCACAAAGGGCATTATGACAGACAGAAATACTCCTCAGTTTCATCAGCTGTCCGGGTCGCTGGTCTCAGACGATCCCGCTGGTGAAGAAGCCGGATGTGGAGGTCCTGGGCTGGCATGGTTACACACGGTCTGTGGTTGTGAGGCCGGTTGGAAGTACTGCCAAATTCTCTAAAACGATGTTGGAGGCGGCTTATGGAAGAAATATGTTCAAGTGAATGTTTCTTACTGGCTGTAAAATGGTTGATTGCCATAATTTCTTCGAGTCATTGCTGAATTATTTTATTATTTAAACATTAAACCTTGTAAACAATTCATGGTAACCTCCTAAACAATTAATTTAAACCAGGCGTTTATTTGAAACAGGCGTTTATAGACTGAAATGTGTTTTATTGTTCGGCTATTAAGAAGAACAGGAGGCTATTTGAGACTCAGCATTTCATAGAAGTTTTATGGTATGTTAATTCACGGTCAATTACCGTGAGACCGGCAGTCTATTGCATGACAATAACCAGCTGACAAAATGTCATGACCTCCACAACCCTAGCTAGAACATCTTAAAATACTACGGCAATCTTAGTGCAACACTGAGCCTAATCAAGAGATTTTTGCCTTTTGGGGACGCTGAAAGAAGCAACATTCAGCCAATATCTGAGAGGAAGTTGTGTATCTCTTTATCAAAAGCTTGAGGACTTTCTTTTTTTTTACAACTTTTACATTTTTCTGATTTATAAAATTGAGAAATGTTAAGTGGGACATTTGTTAAATACTTTATTACATTTGAGTGTACAAACATTTTGCCTTCAGAACAGCCTCAATTCATTGGGTCAGACTCTACAAGGTGTCGAAAGCGTTCCACAGGGATGCTGGCCCATGTTGACTCCAATGCTTCCCACAGTTGTGTCAAGTTGGCTGGATGTCCATTGGGTGGTAGTCCATTCTTGATACACACGTGAAACTGTTGAGTGTGAAAAAAACAGCACCGTCGCAGTTCTTGACCAAAATGTATGCTCCTGGCACATACCATACTCCGTTCAAAGGCACTTAAATATTTTGTCTTGCCCATTCACCCTCTGAATGGCACATGTATAAAATCCATGTCTCAGTTGTCTCAAGGCTTAAAATCCTTCTTTAACCTGTCTCCTCCCCTTCATCTACACTGATTGAAGTGGATTTAACAAGTGACATCAATAAGGGATCATAGCTTTCATCTGGATTTACCTGGTCAGTCTTTCATGGAAAGTGCAGGTATCCTTAATGTTTTGTAAACTCAGTGTATATCTGGAGTTAAACTGTAGCATTGACAATAATGTATTTATCTTCCCTTAGTACTTCCTGCTCCAGACCAGCTGACTGTTGACTCATTGGACACCACATCAGCTACTGTTAGCTGGAACCAGCCACCAGGATTGGACCAAACCCAACATCGTTACCAGATCTTCTACCACTGTCAAGGGACACAACCCCACTACACCACCACATCTTCACACAGAATCACTCTCTCTGACCTGCAAGGTGGTAGTCGGTACTTTTTCAATGTCAGCACTGTGCTGGAAAATGGAAGGCAAAGTAAACTAGTGTCAACAACCCTCACCACAGGTAAGGAAGTACCCAACTTAAGTATTATGTCTGGTGTCAAAGTTTATTTTTATCTAGTTATCAAAATGACTGAACTAATCATAATGGATTTGTCAGCATTGGATGTAAAGGTACATTATATTTTCTACTTTGACTAATATTCTACTTTTCCTCCTGTTCAAGATGATAGAAATCCTCATCATTTGAGCGTAATTATTTCTCTATAGCCTTTACTTTCTCACTCTGAACGCGAATGGGATAGGTGCGGCTTCTTGACAATGATCGCAAAGGCTCCAATGCACAGCGCCCCTGGAGCAATTAGGATTAAGTGCCTTGCTAAAGGGCACTGCAACATATTTTTCACCTTGTCTGCTCCGGTATTCGAACCAGCAACCTTTCGGTTACAGGCCCAACACTGTAACCTCAAGGCTACCTGTCTCTACCTTACCCCTACCTACAGTGTCCTCTGTTAATATTGAGGCTACCTGTCTCTACCTTACCCCTACCTAAAGTGTCCTCTGTTAATATTGAGGCTACCTGCCTCTACCTTACCCCTACCTACAGTGTCCTCTGTTAATATTGAGGCTACCTGCCTCTACCTTACCCCTATCTACAGTGTCCTCTGTTAATATTGAGGCTACCTGCCTCTACCTTACCCCTATCTACAGTGTCCTCTGTTAATATTGAGGCTACCTGCCTCTACCTTACCCCTATCTACAGTGTCCTCCGTTAATATTGAGTCTACCTGCCTCTACCTTACCCCTACCTACAGTGCCCTCCATTAATATTGAGTCTACCTCGCTCTACCTTACCCCTATCTACAGTGTCCTCCGTTAATATTGAGGCTACCTGCCTCTACCTTACCCCTACCTACAGTGTCCTCCGTTAATATTGAGGCCCTTCTGCCTTTACCTTACCCCTACCTACAGTGTCCTCTGTTAATATTGAGGCTACCTGCCTCTACCTTACCCCTGTCTACAGTGTCCTCCGTTAATATTGAGGCTATCTGCCTATACCTTACACCTATCTACAGTGTCCTCTGTAGTTATTGGGACAGTGCAGCATTTCTTCTTATGGCTCTATACTCCAAAAGTTTGGATTTGAAATAATGACTATGAGGTTAAGGTGCAGACAGTCAGCTTTAATTTGATGGTATTTTCATCCATGTCGGGTGAACCATTTAGAAATAACAATGTGTGATAAAGTAGTTAAAAGTTTATTATTCTCAGAATATCAGGCGCGGGCTGAAAATCGACATCTTCACATTGCATTTTTTTTAGGGGGCAGGAGAATTAAGGAGGATACATTAAGCGCTTTAATCATAATCTTTACATTGCAAACAGTACAGGTTCTGTAACGCATCAGTCCAAACTGGAGAGGTCCCGGATCCTGTGGTGGTGGTGGTGGAAGAGACTCTCTGGATTTTTGGCAGTGGGTTTTCTACTGGGTCTGATCATAGGCTGTAAGTGTTTTTTTTTTTTTTACTAAAACATTTGTAGTCAATGTTGTGACAGTTACACATTTTGATTGACTTTTCCCTTTTACAGATGCCACTGTAGAGCGAGACCAGCTACAGAGTAGTCTAAATACCAGGACCACAGAGAGAGACCAGCTACAGAATAGTCTAAATACCAGGACCACTGAGAGAGACCAGCTACAGAATATTCTAAATACCAGGACCACAGAGAGAGACCAGCTACAGAATAGTCTAAATACCAGGACCACTGAGAGAGACCAGCTACAGAATATTCTAAATACCAGGACCACAGAGAGAGACCAGCTACAGAATATTCTAAATACCAGGACCACAGAGAGAGACCAGTTACAGAATATTCTAAATACCAGGACCACAGAGAGAGACCAGTTAAAAACCAGGCTTAGGTACTATGGTGAGTGCAGTCTTTTATTTTCTTAATTTACAAGTATCATTTTATTTCATACTTAGAAGAGATGTAATTTATTTGTATAATGTGAAATAACAATGTGTGATAAACTAGTTAAAAGTTTAGTATTCTCAGAATATCAGGCGCGGGCTGAAAATCGACATCTTCACATTGCATTTTTTTTAGGGGGCAGGAGAATTAAGGAGGATACATTAAGCGCTTTAATCATAATTTTTACATTGCAAACAGTAACAATAATTTTTCATGCCACGAAAGGTAGCGGATCCGGCCAAATAGGTTCTGTAACGCATCAGTCCAATATGGAGAGGTCCCGGATCCTGTGGCGGAAGAGAGACTCTGGATCTATTGCATTGGGTTTTCTACTGGGTCTGATCATAGGCTGTAAGTGTTTTTTTTTTTTTGTACTAAAACATTTGTAGTCAATGTTGTGACAGTTACACATTTTGATTGACTTTTCCCTTTTACAGATGCCACTGTAGTCCATCTACAGAATAGTCTAAATACCAGGACCACAGAGAGAGACCAGCTACAGAATATTCTAAATACCAGGACCACAGAGAGAGACCAGCTACAGAATAGTCTGAACACTAGAACTATGGAGCGTGACCAGCTACAGAAGGAGATAGAAAGGCTGAATTGTAATATCAAAGGTAAGGACAGCCCTGTTTTAAATACAGAGAAATAAACACATACCTTTGAAGTCGGAAGTTTACATACACCTTAGACAAATACATTTAAACTCAGTTTTTCACGATTCCTGACATTTAATCCTAGTAAAAATTCCCTGTCTTAGGTCAGTTAGGATCACCATTTTATTTTAAGAAATAATAATAGTAGAGTGATTTATTTCAGCTTTTATTTCTTTCATCACATTCCCAGTGGGTCAGAAGTTTACATACACTCAATTAGTATTTGGTAGCATTGCCTTTAAATTGTATAACTTGGGTCAAACGTTTCGGGTAGCCTTCCACAAGCTTCCCACAATAAGTTGGCTGAATTTTTGCCCATTCCTCCTGACAGAGCTGGTGTAACTGAGTCAGGTTTGTAGGCCTCCTTGCTCGCACACGCTTTTTCAGTTCTGCCCACAGATTTTCTATAGGATTGAGGTCAGGGTTTTGTGATGGCCACTCCAATACCTTGACTTTGTTGTCCTTAAGCCATTTTGCCACAACTTTGGAAGTATGCTTGGGGTTATTGTCCATTTGGAAGACCCATATTGCGACCAAGCTTTAACTTCCTGACTGATGTCTTGAGATGCTGCTATATCCACATAATGTTCCTTCCTCATGATGCCATCTATTTTGTGATGTGCACCAGTCCCTCCTGCAGCAAAGCACCGCCACAGCATGATGCTGCCACTCCTGTGCTTCACGGTTAGGATGGTGTTCTTCGACTTGCAAGCGACCCCCTTTTCCTGCAAAAATAACGATGGTCATTATGGCAAAGCAGTTCTATTTTTGTTTCATCAGACCAGAGGACATTTCTCCAAAAAGTATGATCTTTGTCCCCATGTGCAGTTGCAAACCATTGTCTGGCTTTTTTATGGCGGTTTTCGAGCAGTGGCTTCTTCCTTGCTGAGCGGCCTTTCAGGTTATGTCGATATAGGACTCGTTTTATTGTGGATATATATACTTTTGTACCTGTTTCCTCCAGCATCTTCACAAGGTCCTTTGCTGTTGTTCTGGGATTGATTTGCACTTTTCGCATCAAAGTACGTTAATCTCTAGGAGACAGAACGCGTCTCCTTCCTGAGCGGTATGACGGCTGCGTGGTCCCATGGTATTTATACTTGCGTACTATTGTTTGTACAGATGAACATGGTACCTTCAGGCATTTGGAAATTGCTCCCAAGGATGAACTAGACTTGTGGAGGTCTACAAAAAAATGTCTGAGGTCTTGGCTGATTTCTTTTGATGTTCCCATGATGTCAAGCAAAGAGGCACTGAGTTTGAAGGTAGGCCTTGCAATACATCCACAGGTACACCTTCAATTGACTCAAATGATGTCAATTAGCCTATCAGAAGCTTCTAAAGCCATGACATCATTTTCTGGAATTTTCCAAGCTATTTAAAGGCACAGTCAACTTAGTGTATGTAAACTTCTGACCCAATGGAATTGTGATACTGTGAATTGTAAGTGAAATAATCTGTCTATAAACAATTGTTGAAAAAATTACTTGTATCATGCACAAAGTAGATGTCCTAACCGACTTGCCAAAACTATAGTTAGTTAACAAGAAATTTGTGGAGTGGTTGAAGAACGAGTTTTAATGACTCCAACCTAAGTGTATGTAAACTTCCGACTTCAACTGTGCATTGCCTTCGGAAAGTATTCAGACCCCTTTTTCCACATTTTGTTACGTTACAGCCTTATTCTAAAATGGATTAAATAAAGAAAAAATCCTCAGCAATCTACACACAATACCCCTTGACAAAGCGAAAACAGGTTTTTAGAATTTTTTTGCCAATTTATAAAAAATTTAAAAACAGAAATACCATATTTACATAAGAATTCAGCCCCTTTGCTATGAGACTCGAAATGTATCCTTGAAATGTTTCCACAACTTGGTTGGAGTCCACCTGTGGTAAATTATACTCATTGGACATGATTTGGAAAGGCACACACCTGTCTATATAAGGTCCCACAGTTGACAGTACATGTCAGATCAAAAACCAAGCCATGAGGTCGAAGAAATTGTCTGCTGAGCTCCGAGACAGGATTGTGTCGATGCACAGATCTGGGGAAGGGTATCAAAAAATGTCTGCAGCATTGAAGGTCCCCAAGAACACAGTGGCCTCCATCATTCTTAAATGGAAGATGTTTGGAACCACCAAGACTCTTCCTAGATCTGGCCACCCGGCCAAACTGAGCAATCGGGAGAGAAGGGCCTTGGTCAGGGAAGTGACCAAGAACCTGATGATCACTCTGACAGAGCTCTATAGGTCCTCTGTGGAGATGGGAGAACCTTCCAGAAGGACAACCATCTCTGAGGGACTCCACCAATCAGGCCTTTATAGTAGACGGAAGCCATTCCTCAGTAAAAGGCACATGAAGACAAGATTACCTGGTCTGATGAAACCAAGATTGAGCTCTTTGGCCTGAATGCCAAGTGTCACATCTGGAGGAAACCTGGCACCATCCCTACGGTGAAGCATGGTGGTGGCAGCATCATGCTGTGGGGTTGTTTTTCAGCGGCAGGGACTGGGAGACTAGTCGGGATCAAGGCAAAGATGAACGGAGTAAAGTGCTTATATCCTTGATGAAAACCTGCTCCAGAGTGCTCACAACCTCAGACTGGGGCGAGGTTCACCTTCCAACAGGACGACGACCCTAGGCACACAGCCAAGACAATGCAGGAGTGGCTTCGGGACAAGTCTCTGAATGTCCTTGAGTGGCCCAGCCAGAGCCCGGACTTGAACCCGATCGAACCTCTCTGGAGAGACCTGAAAATAGATGTGCAGCGACGCTCCCCATCCAACTTGACAGAGCTTGAGAGGATCTGCAGAGAAGAATGGGAGAAACTACCCAAATACAGGTGTGCCAAGCTTGTAGCATCATACCCAAGAAGACTCGAGGCTGTAATCGCTGCCAAAGGTGCTTCAACAAAATACTGAGTAAAGGGTGTGAATACTTATGTAAATGTGATATTTCTGTTTTTTATTTTAAATAAATTAGCAAAAATGTCAACAACAAAAAAATGTCTTCCCTTTTGTCATTTATGGGGTATTGTGTGTAGATTGATGAGGTAAAAAAAAACAATTTAACACATTTTAGAATAAGGCTGTAACGTAACAAAATGTGGAGAAAGTGCGAAGGTATATGCACAACTACACAGACACAAGACATACAGTGCTGCTTGAAAGTATGTGAACCCCTTGTGCAATTACAGATTTTTATGTTTTTACCATGAAATCTTCATTTAATCAGAACCAGTCTTTTTTTATCTTACATAACAGGTTTATATTTACCAATACCATATGTTGGTGTAGAGGAAATCATGCCTGTAGTAGAAAGACACAATTTAAAAGGAATTAGTGCAGGTGCAAAAATAAGTGAACCCCAAGTTGCATTGATTAAATCAAGTAGGTAAGTAGAATCAGGTGGGTAAATAATTAGCAACCAAATGAACCAATCAAAGGAGAGATCATTAGGAAAGAGTTTGGGCGGGTTTCTGATAAATAGAAACCTGGTCAGTTTGGTGTTACTCATCCAGGTGAATGCAAAGCACTCCATGCCGAGAGGAAAGGAGATCTGAGGACATCAGGACGAGGGTAGTGAGAGCACATGAGTCTGGGGAAGGCTATAAAATCATCTCAAAAAGATTTGAGCTCCATCAGTCCACTGAGGCAAATCATTTACAAATGGAGAGCATTTAACATGACAGCAACTCGGCCTAGGAGTGGATGGACTTATCCCCAAGGTCCACAAGAACAATCATAAATCAGGTAAAAGCCAACCCAAACATCTTAGAGATGTGCATACCTCCCTTGCTGCTTCTCAGATAACTGTGCATGCTTCAACAATAAGATTACTGAATCGAAATGCCATTCATGGGAGGGTTGCTAGGAAGAAGCCTCTGCTGTCAACAAAGAACCAAACTGCCCATCTTAACTTTGCCATGGACCACTTCGACAAACCTGAAGGTTTCTGGAAGTCCATTCTCTGGACCAATAAGTCCAGAATTGACCGTTTTGGTCACAATCAACACCCCGCGATGTTTGGTGAAAACCCAACGCTGCCTACCACTAAAATAACCTTAACCCAACGGTCAAGCATGGTGGTGGGAATGTCATGATCTGGGGCTGCTTTTCCTCCTCTGGACCTGGACGACTCCAATCATTAAGGGAACCATGAATTCTGAGGTATACCAGGAGATTATTGAACAGAAGGTCAGGCCATCAGTCAAGGAACTAAAGCTGGGCCGAAAATGGATCTTCCAACAAGACAACGACCCAAAGCATAAAAGCAAATCTACCAAACAATGGCTCAAGAGAAAGAAGATTTGTGTTTTGGATTGGCCAAGTCAAAGTCCTGACCTAAATGACTAAAATGTAAAATGTAAATCCAATCGAGATGCTGAGTAAGGAGGAGTGCGCAAAAATCCCTCAAATGAGATGTCAGAGACTAATTACTGGCTATAGGAGTTTAGTCCAAGTTATCGCTGCTAAAGGAGGTGCGACAAGCTATTGACTGAAGGGGTTCACATATTTTTGCACACAACAAATCTGAGTTTCTGTTACAGTGAGGGAAAAAAGTATTTGATCCCCTGCTGATTTTGTGTGTTTGCCCACTGACAAAGACATGATCAGTCTATAATTTTAATGGTAGGTTTATTTGAACAGTGAGAGACAGAATAACAACAACAAAATCCAGAAAAACGCATGTCAAAAATGTTATAAATTGATTTGCATTTTAATGAGGGAAATAAGTATTTGACCCCTCTGCAAAACATGACTTAGTACTTGGTGGCAAAACCCTTGTTGGCAATCACAGAGGTCAGACGCTTCTTGTTGTTGGCCACCAGGTTTGCACACACTCTCAGGAGGGATTTTGTCCCACTCCTCTTTGCAGATCTTCTCCAAGTCATTAAGGTTTCGAGGCTGATGTTTGGCAACTCGAACCTTCAGCTCACTCCACAGATATTCTATGGGATTAAGGTCTGGAGACTGGCTAGGCCACTCCAGGACCTTAATGTGCTTCTTCTTGAGCCACTCCTTTGTTGCCTTGGCCGTGTGTTTTGGGTCATTGTCATGCTGGAATACCCATCCACGACCCATTTTCAATGCCCTGGCTGAGGGAAGGAGGTTCTCACCCAAGATTTGACGGTACATGGCCCAGTCCATCGTCCCTTTGATGCGGTGAAGTTGTCCTGTCCCCTTAGCAGAAAAACACCCCCAAAGCATAATGTTTCCCACCTCCATGTTTGACGGTGGAGATGGTGTTCTTGGGGTCATAGGCAGCATTCCTCCTCCTCCAAACACGGCGAGTTGAGTTGATGCCAAAGAGCTCCATTTTGGTCTCATCTGACCACAACACTTTCACCCAGTTCTCCTCTGAATCATTCAGATGTTCATTGGCAAACTTCAGACGGGCCTGTATATGTGCTTTCTTGAGCAGGGGGACCTTGCGGGCGCTGCAGGATTTCAGTCCTTCACGGCGTAGTGTGTTACCAATTGTTTTCTTGGTGACTATGGTCACGCTACAGAAACAGGAGCAGGAGCCTAGATCCTATGAGCTGTTCCGGACTCTCTCAAGCCAAGGCTCGTGCAAAGCTACTCACTTATTGAATGTGTGATTAAATAGTAGTTGCAAAAGTTACATTTAATGTGAAAATGTCACACATACACTGAAGAAAAGAATATATAAACGCAACATGTAAAGTGTTGGTCCCATGTTTCATGAGCTGAAATAAAAGATCCCAGAAATGTTCTGTATGTACAAATTTGTTTACATCACTGTTAGTGAGCATTTCTCTTTTGCCAAGATAATCCATCCACCTGACAGGTGTGGCATATCAAGATGCTGATTAAACAGCATGATAATTACACAGGTGCACCTTGTGTTGGGGACAATAAAAGGCCACTCTATAATGTGCAGTTTTGTCCACTACACAATGCCATAAATGTCACTTTACATTTACGTCATTTAGCAGACGCTCTTATCCAGAGCGACTTACAAATTGGTGCATTCACCTTATAGCCAGTGGGATAACCACTTTACAATATATATATATATTTAAAAAAAACATTTTGGGGGGTGGTGTAAGGGGGGTTAGAAGGATTACTTCATCCTATCCCATGTATTCCTTAAAGAGGTGGGGTTTCAAGTGTCTCCGGAAGGTGGTGAGTGACTCCGCTGTCCTGGCGTCGTGAGGGAGCTTGTTCCACCATTGGGGTGCCAGAGCAGCGAACAGTTTTGACTGGGCTGAGCGGGAACTGTGCTTCCGCAGAGGTAGGGGGGCCAGCAGGCCAGAGGTGGATGAACGCAATGCCCTCGTTTGGATGTAGGGACTGATCAGAGCCTGAAGGTACGGAGGTGCCGTTCCCCTCACAGCTCCGTAGGCAAGCACCATGGTCTTGTAGCAGATGCGAGCTTCAACTGGAAGCCAGTGGAGTGTGTGGAGGAGCGGGGTGACGTGAGAGAACTTGGGAAGGTTGAACACCAGACGGGCTGCGGCATTCTGGATGAGTTGTAGGGGTTTAATGGCACAGGCAGGGAGCCCAGCCAACAGCGAGTTGCAGTAATCCAGACGGGAGATGACAAGTGCCTGGATAAGGACCTGTGCCGCTTCCTGTGTAAGGCAGGGTCGTACTCTCCGAATGTTGTAGAGCATGAACCTACAGGATCGGGTCACCGCCTTGATGTTAGCGGAGAATGACAGGGTGTTGTCCAGGGTCACGCCAAGGCTCTTTGCACTCTTTGCACTCTCGCTCTCTTGAAGACGGAAGGGACATAGCCAGTGGTCAAGGATGTGTTGATGAGCAAGGTGAGGTAAGGGAGAAGGTCACCGGAGATGGTCTGGAGAAGAGAGGAGGGGATAGGGTCAAGTGGGCAGGTTGTTGGGCGGCCAGCCTTCACAAGTCGCAAGATTTTATCTGGAGAGAGA
Source organism: Coregonus clupeaformis (assembly GCF_020615455.1). Classification (NCBI taxonomy): domain Eukaryota; kingdom Metazoa; phylum Chordata; class Actinopteri; order Salmoniformes; family Salmonidae; genus Coregonus; species Coregonus clupeaformis. The sequence goes on along the minus strand of NW_025534380.1, from coordinate 190,737 downwards.
GGGGAGAAAGAAGTCAAAGCATAGGGTAGGGCAGTGTGATCAGGACCAGCAGTGTCATTTGACTTAACAAACGAGGATCGGATGTCGTCAACCTTCTTTTCAAAATGGTTGACGAAGTCATCCACAGGGAGGGATGGGGAGGAGGATTCAGCAGGGAGGAGAAGGTGGCAAAGAGCTTTCTAGGGTCAGAGGCAGATGCTTGGAATTTAGAGTGGTAGAAAGTGGTTTTAGCAGCAGAAACAGATGAAGAAAATGTAGAGAGGAGGGGGTGAAAAGATGCCAGGTCCGCAGGGAGTCTAGTTTTCCTCCATTTCCGCTCGGCTGCCCGGAGCCCTGTTCTGTGAGCTCGCAATGAGTCATCAAGCCACGGAGCAGGAGGGGAGGACCGAGCCGGCCGGGAGAATAATGGACATAGAGAGTCAAAGGATGCAGAAAGGGAGGAGAGGAGGGTTGAGGAGGCAGAATCAGGAGATTGGAGGGAGAAGGATTGAGCAGAGGGAAGAGATGATAGGATGGAAGAGGAGAGAGTAGCGGGAGAGAGAGCGAAGGTTGCGACAGCGCATTACCATCTGAGTAGGGGCAGAGTGAGTAGTGTTGGAGGAGAGCGAGAGAGAAAAGGATACAAAGTAGTGGTCGAAGACATGGAGGGGAGTTGCAGTGAGATTAGTAGAAGAACAGCATCTAGTAAAGATGAGGTCAAGCGTATTGCCTGCCTTGTGAGTAGGGGGGGACGGTGAGAGGGTGAGGTCAAAAGAGGAGAGGAGTGGAAAGGAGGCAGAGAGAAATGAGTCAAAGGTAGACGTAGGGAGGTTGAAGTCACCCAGAACTGTGAGGGGTGAGCCTTCCTCAGGAAAGGAACTTATCAAGGCGTCAAGCTCATTGATGAACTCTCCAAGGGAACCTGGAGGGTGATAAATGACAAGGATGTTAAGCTCGAATGGGCTAGTGACTGTGACAGCATGGAATTCAAATGAGGAGATAGACAGATGGGTCAGGGGAAAAAGAGAGAATGTCCACTTGGGAGAGATGAGGATTCCTGTGCCACCACCCCTCTGAACAGATGCTCTCGAGGTATGCGAGAACAGATGGTCAGACTAGGAGAGAGCAGTAGGAGTAGCAGTGTTTTCAGTGGTAATCCATGTTTCCGTCAGCGCCAAGAAGTCGAGGGACTGGAGGGTTAGCTAGAAAGCTAGAATAGTTAGCATACTAGCTAGCCATTGCTTTCAGACAAAGAAGAAACCCCTCCTCCCACGGCACGAACACACAGAGAGAGCCAAGCTAACGTTAACTAGTCACACGTGTCCTGAATTCCCTTGAACGACTCTGGCTACCAGTATGTAAAAACAAAACACAAATGTAGGTTATAACTTACCCCTAGCAGCTACTGTTAGCTAGCCAAGTGCAAAGCTAGCCACTGAATTGACTCAGCCAGTTCGCGTCTGTTCGCTAGGTCGTTCCAGCTATTGTTTAGTAGCTATCCAGGTAGCAACAAGCTAGCTAAATTTCAAGCACAGTAGCCACTTACTACCTAACGTTAACGCTTCAGAAGAATGAGGTTAGAAAAACAGCTGAATGGTAGGCATTATTTTATGTAATTATTGTAGGCAGCTAGCTGGCATAATTACAGGTACTCTCAGGCGTGAAACAACTATCCACAGTTGCTAATACTTACCAGTAGCTACCCGCTAGCTAGTCCAGGTAGTGGGTTAGCTAGATTCGTGCTTCACCGGGCTCAGCCGAATACAATACTAACCTACAATAATTACATACAACAACCCACGATAACTACCTACAATACCTAACTACAATCTAAATACATAGTTTAAGCTTTACTCGACAAAGCCCAAACTATGTATATAAGCCATATAAGCCAAGCTTACCTCCCGCCAGAGAGAGACACAACCTCACCCGACGACGACGACTCTTCACATGTCTTGAGGGAGCATGCAGTTGGCATGGTGACTGCAAGAATGTCGGCCAGAGCTGTTGCCAGATAATTGAATGTTCATTTCTCTACCATAAGCCACCTCCAATGTCGTTTTAGTGAATTTGGCAGTACGTCCAAACGGCCTCACAACCGCAGACCACGTGTAACCATGCCAGGTCAGGACCTCCACATCTGGCTTCTTCACCTGCCACCCAGACAGCTGATGAAACTGTGGGTTTGCACAACCAAATAATTTCTGCGCAAACTGTCAGAAATCGTCTCAGGGAAGCTCATCTGCATGTAGCAAGGATCTGTACACAATTCCTGGAATCTGAAAATGTCCCAGTTCTTCCAAGGCCTGAATACTCACCAGACATGTCACCCATTGAGCATGTTTGTGATGCTCTGGATCGACGTGTGCAACAGCGTGTTCCAGTTCCCGCCAATAACCAGCAACTTTGCGCAGCCATTGATGTGGAGTGGGGCAATATTGACTGATTGCCTTATAAACTGTAACTAAGTAGAATCTTTGAAATTGTTGCATGTTGCGTTTATATTTTTGTTCAGTGTAAAAGCTATAGGCAAACAGGCAATTCACACAAACAATTGCTCTGTGAAATCCCCAGAACATTTGAATTATTACCTAAAGCTGCAAGGTGACATCTCAATCAGCTCATTGGAAGAGTTTATTAGAATATTTTATTTAAATATTTTTACTTTTCTATGTCATGCCCTTTTTTAATTTTTCATACATTCTTTTTTGTAACATTCGAGTGTCAAAGATAGTAAAAATGTCAAACTTCTAGGGTCCTGTCCTGAAGGATGGAGAAGGTTTGGCTGCAGATGTTACTATCTCTCTACTGAGAGGAAATCCTGGACTGAGAGTAGACAGGACTGTCTGGAGAGAGGAGCAGACCTGGTGATCATTAACAGTGAAGAGGAACAGGTGAGAGACAGAGACAGAGAGAACTACTGTATTTATCATGTATTATTAACAATGCTTTTTCTGTGCCACCACAACAGGCATTCATCAATGGGATTGAATCAGTCCGTTATGTCTGGATTGGTCTGACTGACTCTGTTACTGAGGGGACCTGGAAATGGGTGGACGGCACCCCACTGACCACCCCAAGGTAAGAGACTACTGCTCTAATAACACTGACCACCCCAAGGTAAGAGACTACTGCTCTAATAACACTGACCACCCCAAGGTAAGAGACTACTGCTCTAATAACACTGACCACCCCAAGGTAAGAGACTACTGCTCTAATAACACTGACCACCCCAAGGTAAGAGACTACTGCTATAATAACACTGACCACCCCAAGGTAAGAGACTACTGCTCTAATAACACTGACCACCCCAAGGTAAGAGACTACTGCTATAATAACACTGACCACCCCAAGGTAAGAGACTACTGCTCTAATTACACTGATCACCCCAAGGTAAGAGACTACTGCTCTATAATAACACTGACCACCCCAAGGTAAGAGACTACTGCTCTAATAACACTGACCACCCCAAGGTAAGAGACTACTGCTCTAATTACACTGATCACCCCAAGGTAAGAGACTACTGCTCTAATAACACTGACCACCCCAAGGTAAGAGACTACTGCTATAATAACACTGACCACCCCAAGGTAAGAGACTACTGCTCTAATAACACTGACCACCCCAAGGTAAGAGACTACTGCTATAATAACACTGACCACCCCAAGGTAAGAGACTACTGCTCTAATTACACTGATCACCCCAAGGTAAGAGACTACTGCTCTATAATAACACTGACCACCCCAAGGTAAGAGACTACTGCTCTATAATAACACTGACCACCCCAAGGTAAGAGACTACTGCTCTAATAACACTGACCACCCCAAGGTAAGAGACTACTGCTCTAATAACACTGATCACCCCAAGGTAAGAGACTACTGCTCTATAATAACACTGACCACCCCAAGGTAAGAGACTACTGCTCTAATAACACTGACCACCCCAAGGTAAGAGACTACTGCTCTAATAACACTGACCACCCCAAGGTAAGAGACTACTGCTATAATAACACTGACCACCCCAAGGTAAGAGACTACTGCTCTAATTACACTGATCACCCCAAGGTAAGAGACTACTGCTCTATAATAACACTGACCACCCCAAGGTAAGAGACTACTGCTCTATATAACACTGACCACCCCAAGGTAAGAGACTACTGCTCTATATTACACTGACCACCCCAAGGTAAGAGACTACTGCTCTATAATAACACTGACCACCCCAAGGTAAGAGACTACTGCTCTAATAACACTGACCACCCCAAGGTAAGAGACTACTGCTCTAATAACACTGATCACCCCAAGGTAAGAGACTACTGCTCTATAATAACACTGACCACCCCAAGGTAAGAGACTACTGCTCTATAATAACACTGACCACCCCAAGGTAAGAGACTACTGCTCTAATAACACTGACCACCCCAAGGTAAGAGACTACTGCTGTAATAACACTGACCACAGTGTAAGGAGTAGGACTGACTCTCTGTGTTGTTCATACTCTAGGTTCTGAGAGAGTGGCCAGTCTAACTCTGTTGTTTCTACTGCAGGTATTGGGGGAGTGGAGAGCCTGATGGTGGTAGAGTGGAGAACTGTGGGGAAATCTATTACATGTCACCAGGCCAAAGAGTATGGAGGGATTATAAGTGTTCATTTCCACAACAATGGATCTGTGAGAAAGAGGCTTCTCATAGGTAATTTCTCTGCACTGCTGATTAATCTACTTTATGTTAATGATGGTCTGAAGACTGGCGTGATTTGGTAGAATGGTACTCTGAACTACAGGTAGGAGACAAACACACATTCAGACGTGCGCACACACACACACACACACACACACACACTGATCTGAACCTGAGTCTCCAACGGGAGAAAACAACCTCTTAGTTAGAGGAAATTCACTTTTGGGCCGAGACACTGATTTTGAAGTTGCAGGCGGGGCTACCTCATCACGTGACCATGAGCAACCAATCATGACCGACACATGTCCTCTACACAAGCTGACACACAATCATTTATTAATATGTCAAACAATGAGTTGTATAATAGGGGTATATCATTCAATAGCCGCTGTCAATCAATTACTGTTAAGTTTTACAGTACTAAATACATTTGAAATGACTGTATATGTTTCAGATATACTGTATGTTTGCTTCTTGTGCTTTTATCATACTGAACGTAAACAATGTCTACGTCCTGCTATTTTAATAAATCATTTATCCTAGATTAAAGACACTTCCTTTCTAGTACATTATTGTTCTGTACTCTGTTTTATCTAACATGGAATCTAGAAGGACAAGACACCTCTGTTTTATACTTTATCTAATATTAACATGGAATCTAGAAGGACAAGACACTTCTCTGTTTTATACTTGATCTAATATTAACATGGAATCTAGAAGGACAAGACACTTCTCTGTTTTATACTTTATCTAATATTAACATGGAATCTAGAAGGACAAGACCCCTCTCTGTTTTATACTTTATCTAATATTAACATGGAATCTAGAAGGACAAGACACTTCTCTGTTTTATACTTGATCTAATATTGACATGGAATCTAGAAGGACAAGACACTTCGCTGCCACTTATGGATAGAGTGTGAATGTTACTGTTTCCATTTTAACTCATATTTTTAACCTCTTTGCAGTGACAACACCAGAATGAAGGGTTGGATCATAAATAACCATCAGTTATGAAAACAGTGTCTATGATTTTGTTATTAAACTAACTGGGACTAATCATTGACTACAGTAGGACAGGTGGCAATGACCTCAGATATCAGAAAGACAGCCTTAGGCATGGTGTGTCTGAGATTCATGTATGATTCATGTAAAAGTATATACATCAGTGGAGGCTGCTGAGGGGTGGACGGCTAGTAATAATGGCTGGAACAGAGCAAATAGAATGGCATCAAACACATAGAAACCATGGGTTTGATACCAATTCCGCCAAGAGTGTGCAAAGCTGTCATCAAGGCAAAGGGTGGCTATTTGAAGAATCTCAAATATAAAATATGTATATATATGTTTTTATTTGTTTAACACTGTTTTGGTTACTAGATGATTCCATATGTGTTATTTAATAGTTTTGATGTCTTCACTATTATTCTACAATGTAAAAAATAAGATAAACCCTTGAATGAGTAGGTGTCCAAACGTTTGACTGGTACTGTACATCGTTACTGTTGTTGGTTAGATAGCAAATTTTACCCATATACAGTGAGGGAAAAAAGTATTTGATCATTCTGCTGATGTTGTACGTTTGCCCACTGACAAAGAAATGATCAGTCTATAATTTTAATGGTAGGTTTATTTGAACATTGAGAAACAAAAAAATCCAGAAAAACGCATGTCAAAAATGTTATAAATTGATTTGCATTTTAATGAGGGAAATAAGTATTTGACCCCTCTGCAAAACATGACTTAGTACTTGGTGGCAAAACCCTTGTTGGCAATCAGAGGTCAGACGTTTCTTGTAGTTGGCCACCAGGTTTGCACACATCTCAGGAGGGATTTTGTCCCACTCCTCTTTGCAGATCTTCTCCAAGTCATTAAGGTTTCGAGGCTGACGTTTGGCTACTCAAACCTTCAGCTCCCTCCACAGATTTTCTATGGGATTAAGGTCTGGAGACTGGCTAGGCCACTCCTGGACCTTAATGTGCTTCTTCTTGAGCCACTCCTTTGTTGCCTTGGCCGTGGGTTTTGGTTCATTGTCATGCTGGAATACCCATCCACAACCCATTTTCAATGCCCTGGCTGAGGGAAGGAGGTTCTCACCCAAGATTTGACGGTACATGGCCCCGTCCATCGTCCGTTTGATGCGGTGAAGTTGTCCTGTCCCCTTAGCAGAAAAACACCCCCAAAGCATAATGTTTCCACCTCCCATCTTTGACGGTTGGGATGGTGTTCTTGGGGTCATAGGCAGCATTCCGGCGAGTTGAGTTGATGCCGAAGAGCTCGATTTTGGTCTCATCTGACCACAACACTTTCACCCAGTTCTCCTCTGAATTATTCAGATGTTCATTGGCAAACTTCAGACGGGCATGTATATGTGCTTTCTTGAGCAGGGGGACCTTGCGGGCGCTGCAGGATTTCAGTCCTTCACGGCGTAGTGTTACCAATTGTTTTTTCCTTGGTTACTATGGTCCCAGCTGATTCCTCACCATTATCATGATCATTGCATCTCCATTAGGTGAGATCTTGCATGGAGCCCCAGGCCGAGGGAGATTGACAGTTATTTTGTGTTTATTCCATTTGCGAATAATCACACCAACTGTTGTCACCTTCTCACCAAGCTGCTTGGCGATGGTCTTGTAGCCCATTCCAGCCTTGTGTAGGTCTACAATCTTGTCCCTGACATCCTTGGAGAGCTCTTTGGTCTTGGCCATGGTGGAGAGTTTGGAATCTAATTGATTGATTGCTTCTGTGGACAGGTTTCTTTTATACAGGTAACAAACTGTGATTAGGAGCACTCCTTTTAAGAGTGTGCTCCTAATCTCAGCTCGTTACCTGTATAAAAGACACCTGGGAGCCAGAAATCTGATTGAGAGGGGTTCAAATATTTATTTCCCTCATTAAAATGCAAATCAATTTATAACATTTTTGACATGCGTTTTTCTGGATTTTTTTGTTGTATAAATTTTTTTATTTAGTCATTTAGCAGACGCTCTTATCCAGAGCGACTTACATTTCTCTCTCTCACTGTTCAAATAAACCTACCATTAAAACTATAGACTGATCATTTCTTTGTCAGTGGGCAAACGTACAAAATCCGCAGGGGATCAAATACTTTTTTCCCTCGCTGTATTTCCCCGGGTGCCTTGTAGTTTCCAGTGTGCCTGTTTTCCCCACTGGAGTGTTTTTAACGCATTACCGCGTAACTCTGTATTCACAGAATAAAGCTTGTTATTCTGTGATTTACCCTCCTGCACCTGACTACTTCAACATCACCTCAATGAATAGTTATGCACGCTCAAGTTTCAGTTTTTTTTGTCTTATTTCTTGTTTGTTGCACAATAGAAAATATTTGGCATATTCAAAGTTGTAGGCATGTTGTGTAAATCAAATGATACAAACCCCCCAAAAATCCATTTTATTTCCAGGTTGTAAGGCAAAAAAAATTGGAAAAATGCCAAGGGGGGTGAATACTTTCGCAAGCCACTGTATGTAAAGGGAAATTGATCCAAAATAAACAAAGGCAAACAATTCACACAATTAAACAATGAATGCTCACGAATTGGCGGGAGACAGCTGAGTGCATTCTGGAGAGCTGCTGAAGTGCATGCATTCTGGAGAGAGACATGCCATATATCCGCCACACACCCCTCCCTTTCTTCTTGTTGCAACATTTTCAATTATACTCAAGACTCATTATCTTCACACATATTTTTTATGCTTTTCACTGACAGCCGCAACTCAATCAGCTAGTCCTATTGCCACGCACGCTTCCCAAATAGGCCTTGGCCTAGGCACTTGTGATTTGTATCAATCCACAGCAACAACAAAAAAATGGTGGCGAAGTCTTGCTCTCTGGTGAAGTATTTTGAATGATTTTATTTAGGCTGGCGTAATTGTATAATTTTGGTACAGTGTGCACCCGGCAACTTTCCCTTCCAATTCGCAAGAGGCTGAAACCAGAGATCTGTATATAATGACATGAGGCTCATGTCTCTGCCCTAACAATGGGATAGTTGTCCCAAAGGCAGGAAGGCAGGCTACAAGCTTAGGTCTGCATATTATGCTCATAGAAACACATTGGGTTAACTCTGGACAGATTTTGGCGAGAGTGAGCCCTCTCGCTTCGCCTCTTCCTCTCCGCTGAAGCTATCTCACGGGAGAAAGCATCCGAGCGAGCGAAACAGCGCCCCTCTGTCTTACTACACAGTGTGTAGCCCATGTCTCTAATGTTGTCTGGCCAGAAATGGTATGACATGCCATACTCTTTTGGTCCAGACAGCATCAGATACACGGTCTACACATACTGAGACAGAGGGGCGCTGTTTTGCTCGCTTGGACGCTTTATCTGAAATGGATGCTTCTTTCTGTCGGCACGCAACTGGGTCAAATAAATGATCAATATTTTAATATTTTATTTGGACGGGCAAGGACGTACGGTAGGGCGGGCCAGGCCTTCTAAGGCCCGCCCATAACGCCGGCCCTGTTGCCAGGAAACAAAACCAAACATTGATTGCTGTCATTAAAAAATAATAATAATAATAATACTATGTCCATAGACTGCTTACAGGGTAAGGAAACCAATATGTAATTTTGTAATTTGGGTGAACTATCCCTTTAACACATTTAGATTTTAGATAATGCACTTTGCGTTTGCATTACCCATATAGTTGTTTAAGGTCATACAAAGGCAGAGTGCAGTATCAACATTTTAGGGGTCATGTGTTCATGGTTGATATGCATACAAAATTACTTCATAATAAGATAATAGTCCCTCGGTGCATTATCTCTTATCTACCTACAATATATTTTTCTGGACAGCCAAAACACTTTAAAAGGGCCAAAGTTGAGGGATGGGCCTGGAGAAATGTAGCCACTCTCAAATTCATAGACAAAGCCATGGATACAAGGACTGACCATCCATGATATCAACATTATAGTTTTAACCATGTTTTGAGGCTATACAGTGTTTGTTTACATTTACATTGTTTAAAAACATTGGAGTAAAACAAGCTTTTATATGTTGAGTTCTGATCTAAGCTCATGAGGTATTTATAAGTTATATTCTTCTAGAATAAATAGGTATGTATCATTCATAAAAATTAAAATAAATGATGTAGCAACAGCCCTATGAAGCTATTTTTCTCAGTTTCGCTGTTTGCATAGTTACTGCTCTTTGCCTTTGTAGGGCAGTTATTGACCTCAGGTGGCTGCCCTTCCCTTGTCCCTAGTCTGCCTCCTTTCCCTCCTATCACCATGGAGACAGCTTCCTGACAACAATGGCACTGTACTTCGCTTAAACCTGTTCTGTCAGTTCATGTACTTAAAGATTAGAATGTTCCAATGTGGTTTGCCAAAAAGATGACAAGACAGTCATCCTGGATGATGACTGTGTGAACTGTCTAACAGATAAGTCACATTTCTGGTTCGTCCATAACTTCTTTCATGCTTGTAGAAGGGTGCGTTTACATGATTTCATGGACATTTTTTATTCAGTGAGGGTGTGTAATGCAAGTCAAGGTATCCTTGGATGATTGTTTTAAGATGGTCATACCAAGGATCATTTATCTATTTGATTTTGAATTTTAAGACCCCTGTAGGTATATAAAAAAAATGAATTTAGCCTTACTGCTATTAGCCCATAGAAACACACTGAATAACAAACCAGATAGTTAGACATTTATTAAAAAAGGAAATATGTTTTAAATTGTCTGTCCTATATCTGAGATATAAGAAAGCTCAGGAAATTATTATATATTTATTTTACCCATATTTAACCCCTTTTTTGTCATTAAAGTAATTCAATTATATTTTTTAAACTGGTACCTGGTTCAGACGAGTCCTGTGAGGCTTGTGTTCATCGCAGAGCAAAACAACTGACATGTATGTGTTCATGTGAGTCTCAGCTTTCGATGGTGGGGTTTGTGGTTTGAATTGAAGAGGGCAGTCCATAAACGCAGATGAAGGATATCAAGGATAAGGAAATATTCTGTATGGAGGAATGGTCTAAGATCCCTCCTAATATGTTCTCCAATCTCATATTTTGTTGTGGTTGAAAAAAGGCTCAGCGTCGTTATGCTTGCAAGGGGAAGGTGATAGGGTATTGAAAACAGGGCATCCAATAATTTTGACACCTATCTTTTTGATATTGCTTTTTTTATTACTTGTTATACAAAATCTCTTTCTCTGAGCAATTGAATTAGTATATTTATATATATATAATTATGTATTGTTTTGCATACAATATTTGTATGATTTATTTTATAATATTTTTTGCTCATCTTTATCAAGGGATCCAATAATTCCGACCCCACTGTATGTGGGTGAGTCAACTTATTTGAATAACGATATTGTGATATGATTTAATACATGTTCTCCATTTGAAGAATACATTGAAAGTAAACTTTATTAGATTAAACAAAATGTTTAATCATTTTGAGACTACAGGAAATAGGTAGACTGCTATGTTAAACAACTGCATTCACGGTTGCCAACAGCCTTGTAGCTGTTGTAGTCTTTTGACCGTAGAAAAACAGGACTCTCTAAATTTGTCCCAGGTGAGGCAGGAGGCATGCGAGGGAGGGGCAACTGTTCCTGCACCTGAACTAGACAGACTGGAACAACCTTCATGATTTACAAGAAATCACCTGACTGACTACAAAAGAAAAACCTTCAAGCTAAAGGTGACCAATCACATCATGAAGTACAACTAGGCCCCACATCGCTATAAAGCGTCAACTGCATCTCCACTTGTAGACATATGATTCTAGATACCAACTCAACAGGCAAAGGTAAGGACATCTATAAAGTTACTATTACAAGACACAAGCCTGAAACAATACATGGGTGTTTTGTCTTTCAAAATGGACATATAAAATGAAGTATGACTTTTGTAAAGACATTATGTAATTTATTTTATACAAAGCCTTCCGTAATAAGTTTATTGTTATGATAATAACAATGCATACATTTAATTAGTAAATATAGGTATTATATAAAAGGCATTATGATGTGGGCATAATGATAAAGAAATGATGATGATGACATTATGCCCATTCCTAAAAAGGGACTAATATGGACTTAAATATTTAATACACATTCTGCTGTCTGGCAATAAATTCAACAATTTCAGCCTGCACTATAAATGCTCTCTCACCCTTTTAACTGTGCATTGGATATGCTAAGGGAATCTTTGAAAGACAGTTTTGTACTATACTTACAGTACTGCTAAATATTTAAAGGAGGGTTCAGCTCTTCTTCCCGAGCAGTAGCGTCTGAGCGTTGTCGACTTGTGTCCCCCGTGGCTGTGGTCTCGGGGGACACAAAACAGGCAATTAGAACGTACACTGAACAATTGGATTTAGACTCTCACTTTAGGAATACAGCCAGATTGATGTCAAAATTGGACATCAAACCATGTCCCGAGGACGTCAGAAAATGCTTTCAAAACTGTCCACTAGGGACAACAGTGAGCACTATTACCATCAATTGGGCTTTAGTTTTGCAGAAGGTTGCGTGTTCAATCCCTTGTTTTAAATTGTTTGGTTTTAACCATGTCCCAAAATGTAACCCTTACCTTAACCATTTGGAATGAGTGCCTAAAGGTAATGTTTAATCCTAATCCCAAAACGTACCTTAACCCAGGGCATCCAAACTTATTGGGCCCACGACCCAATTTTGATATCTGAAAATTCTCGCAACCCCAACCATGTGAAACATTTGAAACATTTACGTAATTAACTGTCAGTGTTTACTTTTTTAATTGGAGCTATGGCAGTCAATTGCAAATTGGTCTGACAATGTATCTCATCTCACCACCACTAATGACATGGGTGTGCTTGATGCATGACGCGCTGGAGCTTCTCAAAGTCAGGGGGCGTGGTCAACAGTGCACACCTCATCGCTCCTGGATCGATATTTGTTTTTAATACAGACGAGAGCACTGAATCAGCGTAGCATGAGTTGTAATGTTCGGAGGGAGACGGCACAGTATTCCCTTTGAGTCAGGAACCAAAACTCCTCCATAGTGACTCGTGAATGAGTTGTCTGTAGCATTCAAACACATGACAGCTCCATCAGCTGTTCAATTTCACTTACTGGCACGTCAACTGAGCCAGGATTACAGTCAAACGGATTTCGCTGATTCGGTCACTCATCTGTAGATTTTTTTATTTCCCCTGCATGCCTGCGTTTAGTTCGTTCAGTTTTCCAAATATGTCTGTTACCTTCGGCAAGGAGACACATTTTATTTTCATTAGAAAGTCAACAAAGTCTGTTTTTTATATCCATTGCGAATAACAGTTCCTGTCTCAATTTGAAAAATTGTTCCAACACTACCCCTTGATAACCACCAAGCCTGGTGTGAATAGAACATTGTCATGCTCTGATCCCATATCTCCACAAAGTTTTGCGAACAGGCGTGACCGATGTAGTTTACAATCAAAGTTACCTTCTGCATATCTCTGAGTTCTACGATCAGCTCTTTTGCCACCAGTTGCTCTCGGTGTATCCATTATAGCTTAGTGGGTGTATCATACAATGGTCCATATGGCAGAGGGAGACACATTCATAACTAGAGTGCAGAGGCCTGCCCGCCGTCCCGTGATAGATGGAGCCCCATCTGTGCAAAAGCCCACCATTCGATCCCATGGAATCTGTTTTTTGTTAATATAGCCACGCAGCACACTGAACATCCCCTGTGCCGTTTCATGCTTGGAAATCGTGAGACAGAACAATTATGTCCTCATGAATAGCAGCCCCTGACATGTAGCGAACAGAAGTCAATACATCTCGCCCCTCACAGCTAACATCTATTTGGAGAGCTTAAGGCGGAGCTCCCGATTGGCGCAGCGGTCTAAGGCACTGCATCTCAGTGCTTGAGGTGTCACTACAGACCCCCTGATTGGGAGTCCCTAGCTAAATAACGGTTAAATAAACATTTTAAATTGTTGAGTAGTTCAGTCAGTTTCCTCTTGATTGCTAGTTATAGCATAAATTCTTAGTTTCACAGTGTTATCTGACAAAGGTATTGATGTGAGTTTCTGTGCCTCCCCAGGTCCCCACACATTGTTTTCACCATATCAATTGCGGCCAGTAATATCAAAGTCTCTGCAATAGTGTGTGGTTTCATAACATAGTGGGCATAGCCATTCACAGTGGGAATGATTCAAATGCAACGGTCAAGTGCTGCCTTTTCCTACGATCTGAGGGTGCTCTCTGGTTGAACTAGAACTTTTAGATTTAATTAATTTTCATTTAGATTTGTTAAGGTTAACCACATTACAATGATTTTGAGAGACAAAGATGATTTAATATACCAGGATTTTTTAAATTCTCCCGCGACCCCATTTTCATTTCACGCGACCACACATAGGGTCTCAACCACTAGTTTGGGAACCACTGCCTTAACCATTAAGAATAAGTGTCTAAACTTAACCCTTAACTTTGAAATTTGACGTTTGGAGAAATGGAACGATACAGAACAGCAGAAGCAACAAAAACACTTTGACATTTGACGTTTGGGGCAACTTCCAAAATGTAACGTTTGCAGAACCTGGACGACCGTCTAATTCTGCAGCGAGACAGAGCTTGTTGAGGTATAAGCACTTTCCTTTAGTAGTGCTATAGAAAGCGTTGAATGAGTTGAGATCTTGGCAGCCTGGCTCGGTTTTCGGTTGCTGCTTGCTGGGCTGTTTCTCTGTCGGCGACGAGCCTGCTGGGTTGTAGCGTTGGGTATAGCCTCTCGCAGCTGCGTCGGGCCTGTCCCAGGTGTCTGTACACTAAACATACAATCAGAGCATGTACTGGCCAAAAATTGGAGTCACTCACACACTGGAAATTAGTGATGTTACGTTTGCTACTGGAGCTCTGACACATGTCTCGTAATCGCTAAGCAGCTAACTTCGATGCAGTGTGCGGATACGTGTATCACTTTATCAGAAGGATGTCATCAATGACGTCTGAAGCTTCGTTTGATCACATGCTTTTCACACAGTGTTGCAAAATGCGAGATCCCACTGATTTCACCATGGTTCTGGTGCTTTCTCCGATTCTAAGCTACTTTCAAACACCAACCTCTATTGGACACCATACTTACACATATAGTTAGGATTTTCTACATGTAGTTTTGCCTGACTGGTAGCTTAGCAGGTAGAATAGGGAACTATGGAACATTCAGGTACATAAGGGTATGAGGTCCAACCCTGTCAAAGGCAAAATCTTTTAGATTTTGTTTTCATGTGAAACCACACTTAATGCATAATTTGTTTTATTTAGTATAGTATAAGCTTATATCTTACGCATCCTAAATAATGCCATAGATTATTTTTCTTTTTTTTAAATAGTCAACTTGAAGGCAAAAAAGGGAAGCGTGATGTAAAGCTCCACAGCCTTCAGAAAGCCTCAGTTTCCCATCAGTACTTTGATCATGTTGATAATTTGTTGGAGGGTATTTTGTACTTTAAAACAGAATACATTTTGATGTATCTTTGCCCAGTTGTCTTGAGTGAATGATCAACCAACACTAATTGTATTTGTTTTGAGAATAAACCACTAACAATGTTTATTACTTTACTTTGACAAACTCTGAAAAACATGTTTTCTTTAGAAGACTGTTGCAGCCCATCCATCTTTAGGTGTTGGGATTCCCCACCAGGTGGGGTTATAGAGGTGGAGAGGCCTGATGATGAGGGGTCACCAGGTGGGGTTATAGTCATGGAGAGGCCTGATGATGAGGGGTCACCAGGTGGGGTTATAGTCATGGAGAGGCCTGATGATGAGGAGGGGTCACCAGGTGGGGTTATAGTCATGGAGAGGCCTGATGATGAGGAGTCACCAGGTGGGGTTATAGAGGTGGAGAGGCCTGATGATGAGGAGTCACCTGGTGGGGTTATAGAGGTGGAGAGGCCTGATGATGAGGGGTCACCAGGTGGGGTTATAGTAGTGGAGAGGCCTGATGATGAGGAGTCACCAGGTGGGGTTATAGTGATGGAGAGGCCTGATGATGAGGGGTCACCAGGTGGGGTTATAGAGGTGGAGAGGCCTGATGAGGAGGAGTCACCAGGTGGGGTTATAGTCAGGTGGAGAGGCCTGATGAGGAGGAGTCACCTGGTGGGGTTATAGTCATGGAGAGGCCTGATGATGAGGGGTCACCAGGTGGGGTTATAGTCATGGAGAGGCCTGATGATGAGTCACCAGGTGGTGTTATAGTCATGGAGAGGCCTGATGATGAGGAGTCACCAGGTGGGGTTATAGAGGTGGAGAAGCCTGATGATGAGGAGTCACCAGGTGGGGTTATAGAGGTGGAGAGGCCTGATGATGAGGAGTCACCAGGTGGGGTTATAGAGGTGGAGAGGCCTGATGATGAGGAGTCACCAGGTGCAGCAGGTGGTGAAGGTGGTGGCAGAGACACCACACCTGTTTACAGCACTGGCACTCCTGATAGCATACCAGATATGTTAGCAATGCTACAGGGCTTCATGTTGAATCAACAGCAGCAGCAACAGGTGCAGAAGATGCAGCAGCAGATCAGCCAGCTGCAGGAGGAGGTGCAGAAAGGAAAGACAAAGCAGCAGTGTGTTTAGCAGAAGTTGCACCTGTTAGAAATAGCGTTAGTTCAAATCTGGTATTGGAATAAGAGAAAACATGATCAAGAGGTATTCAATTCAAGCTAAAGTTATTATATGCAAATGTAATATGATAAATTTGAAGGTTCGTATACGGGCTCACTGAAATACCACGCAGGGCAGACAGAGAACTAACTTCCTTATTACAAGCTCTTCTTTACATACCCTGACAGTGATAGTTCCCGCTCCTTGCTGGGCCTATCAGGGTAGAGGCTGAGTGTGGTTTAGACTTACTCAGCCTATCGTTGGTGCACAGGCTGGTCCCAGACCCTTGGCGCTTCACTGTTGCCAGGCATAAGTTGTTATCATCACAACTTGTCAAGAGAGTCGGCACTTTTTGCAGTACACGTCCTTGAGCGCGGTTTAACAAAGAGGCAGTGTTCGTGTATGTGAGACACAAGTTCCTATCTCCCCCTACTCCCTAACAGCTCCTCACATGAATCACAGCTTGTTATGTTAAACAGTCTATATCAGTACAGCACAAACCTATTATGTTTAATCATTAATATATTCTTTCTAAGCTAGGCATCACATCTAGTTATAAGAAAATAGATTCCCACAATCCCCCTTTTCACACCCACTGGGTGTGAACCCAAAATAAGAGAACCCAAAATAAGAAATTTCAGGGAAATTTAGGGTGTCACTCATTAAAATACAATACAAACAAAAATAATCACACTTTTATTGATAGGCAATAATGATAATAAATAGGCCTTCAGTTCTTCCATCTACACCCAACTTGTACTAAGTTGGCTACCAGCCACCCAGGAACTTCAAACCTTCACATAAGGAAAGACAAACATTCACAATGGTTAACTTGATTAATAAAGCATAAAACACAGGATTAATAAAACATAAAACACAAAGATTAATAGAACATAAAACACAAACAGGGAAGTACATTTTGGCCCCCTTTAGACACCCTCTATGGTTTCACTCCACCACCTCACCAATAGCAAACCAAGGGTCATCCTTTGTCAACCCCATCTCAGTGTCTGCATCTCTTTCTTGAGCCCCTAGGAGCGGCATCATACCAGCCGTATGCACGACATCTGTAACATACTTTCTCAGACAAGGAATTACACAGGCAGTACAGCACATTAATATTAGAAACACAACTACTAGGGTCAGAAATCCAGTAACCACCATAACAGAGTACCCACCAAACCAATCACCCAACCAGGAGAACAGTCCGTTTCCCTCCATTCCAGCCATGCTCTTCATTTCAGCTGATAGTTTATCGAAACCAACTAGGGCTTTAGAGATACTCCCGTCAGGACTGGTATTGTTAGGGATAAACGTACAACAATGGCTTACCATTCTATAGACACCACCCCTTTCTGCCTGATCTAGAGCCAACCTCTTTTTACTAAGTCATAGGAGTGAGATGGCGGATAATTGTTCAAAAGATCCCTTCCGTTGCATCCCTAGTCCAGCCAATAAATCGTTGTTGGTCGTAATAGATATAATTAATCCAATTCACAATTTTGTTTATTGTCACCCACCAAAAGAACGTGGTAGTAAACCCTTCCCCTAATTGTTTCATAGCTCGGTATCCATCCGATACCCCCCTTGGTATCCCAATCGCATCCATCTAAATAGGGCTATTCTCCTTCTTGTTAAAACTCCTCCTACATCTGTTTATTCCTTGGTTCCTGGTGACTAATTCTAACTAGTTGAACCAGTATAACCAGGGCGCATGTATCTAGCCACCCCTTTGGAATTCTCTGCCTTACACTGCCCTTACTGGCACACGCCCACCACACATCGGTTACAGGGGCTGTAAGGTTCAGAATTCTCTCCTGTGCTTCCGAACTTAAGTCTCCAATTGATAATTGGTGATGTCTTTATTTCTCTTTACCCCCCTTCTGGATGTTCAGTCCCCCTCGGTCTCATATCCCCATCCCCAAGTGTATTTCAACACTTGAGTCTAGGAACAATCCGCCGTGGGGGCCAAACACGAATATAATAGGATTTTATAATCCCAATTTGCTTATTGACATGTACCCCACCCATTGGCTACGTCCCCAACCCTTATTTTGAATCTGACAGTCTGCCCTTCTCTGACTCCCATTTTGTAGGCCACTCGTCCTTGACGGTCAGTATGTCGGGTCGCTTCTCTTCTCTTTTACTTCTTAACAATGGTAAGGGCATAGCATAATTGGTGGTGGATCTTGACATATCAAGACCATTACCGAGACTATGATGCAACTCAAGTTATCCATATTCCCAAAAACCGCCAACCCTCTCCTGTCCTCAGTCTTTCTGCTTGGTACTATCCCATACTCACACCTCTATAAACACCCCACAGTGATGAAAGGTCGGGGTAGGGGATCTTCATTAACAGAGTTTACCCCCAGACCCTATTGGTTCCAGTTCTTCTCTTTATCTCTGTGTGTGTTCAACAGTGTTGGTATGTGGGCCTACCTTTTTGCAGTGGGTAACGTTGACCCAAGTGGCTCTTTCAGCTATTCTAATGGCAAAGGCAGTGACCAATATAACCTAATAGGGCCCTTCCCAACAGGCCTGCTTCCAGTTTTTCTTCTTTAGGGACTGGATGCTCACCAGTCACCTGCTTAGATAGAGTGGGTCACCTTCTCCTTTAGTTCACCTGTGGGGCACAAAACCTCTGACATACGGGTGTGGTTAATAAACTATCTTCACACATGTTCAGCTCTCAATTTCTATTCCAAACTTTTTTTTTTTTTAAGTATTTTGTCCTCTCCTTCGTATATATTTATTATCTAATCCTACCATCCCCTTTTTGACACATATTTTGCCCATGTGTCAATATTACCACCTACCTAAACAATCACTTAGGTAATATTGGTAATTTATCATCCAATTGCCATCCCTTATTTATTTTTGAGACTGTCCCTTGCTTCTTTATTGCTCCTATCTTCCTGATCTCATTACTAAATAAATGATCTAGGTTATAGCTGTTTCGCATTAGATTGTGCCTTCCTCTGATTACTGCAGCTCATTGCATTAATTTAGTTTCAAATACCAACTTGTTGTTTATTAAAGCATACTAAAAATGAAATTTAAATGACAACATTTGATAATACCTCAATTTACTTTTATCCCGTAAAAGTAATCCAAGATTAGTCTGCTAAATGACTAAAATGTAAATGTAAATGTAATTAGTACAATTGACTAGCAACAGGTATCCCTCATTCAGGGAAAGCTCTCTCTCTCTCTTCTGTTATTTTATGGTTCAAATCACATATATTATTACCAAATTATAATCTTCTTCACACTTTTCACAGTATTATAAATTACCCTCAATTTAGTAAAATAAACTATCTTATAGTCCTCCTCTCATGCCTTTAGAATGTACTAGTGTGGATGATTAATTAACACCAGAAAGTTAAAACAGAGTTCAGAGGCAATTGAAATTATTAAACGAACTGTTCCATCCCATAGTATACCAAACATTACCATTAATCTAAATATTTCATAAATGTTACTTATCCCAAGTGTTCATTAAGTCCTCATGACATTCATTCTCATAAGAAATCATATATACCCCAAACTCAGCCAAAACCGAAAAACTCCATAAAGTTCACTGTGCGTGCTCCTCCAAGACCTATCACCCTTGACCTGCTGAAACCCCCCCAAAATTGAAACAACAAGGCTTTATAAACATCATACTAGGTGTGTTGTTTTTTGTTTGAAAAACAACAACCACAAATAGCCAAGCCTCACTTGATTTGGTAGCTCACTTTTAATACTGCCTAACTTCACTACTGCTCCCCCTAGCCCTGGGCAACATTCTAATGAGATAAACTAATCTCTTTCTCCTGGTTATAATCTAAAGATGGTAGTCCACACAAAACATGATACAGATATCCCCATTCCTAACCCATCAATAATTGTTTGTATCAATCTAATTCCTCATAACTAATCCATAAAACCACTCAAAATTCCTCGAGTATACAATGATTATTTAATTGATTACCCTAAATCTGCTACATGTGATCTCATCTCAAATGATCCATTATCAATTATTTGATCAACCCCCTAGGAAAATCTGACTCCCCTTCTATTGTTCCTGTCCCCCCTGTAAATGTCATATTTCATTTTTTAGCCAATACAATCACGGTTACATCAAATGTTCCCTCAGTTAATGGTATTTTCTCCCTAATATATCTTCATACTCTTCCTCTTTCCCTAAATGAGATTTAATCCCTTGCCTTTCCTCTACTATCCTTCTATCATTACTGGATCAATGATAATAACTGTAATAACTATTCATAATAATTGTAATAACTATTTCACATTATATTGTGCCCTTTTTCTGATAATGTTATAATTGTAGCCTATTGCATTACTTTAGTTTAAAATATAAAAGTTTCTTTATTTAACAAATCTAGAACCTACCACACGCTGGCGCTATTCCCCCAGCACAACAGCCAAAGCCACTTGCATCCCCTGGTCCCCGTAACGAAAATAAATTATCGTCCTAGAATTCACCAACTATTTGCATACACCACTGGCGTCAAGCAACCCATCGAATAAAGTAATAACAATTAGAATTTATCAAAGCACTGCCTTCCAGTCAAGCATTCAGACCTCCACTTGAAATCCCACAGCTCAACCCAACTCGCTTGACTGTCTCTATTTTTTTCTTCTAACCAGAGCCATGAATTACTCTCCTTTGTGCTCAACTCAATTTTCACAGCTCTATCGCCATTTCAGTTCGCTATTCAATTTCTTTAACTGTTCTCTCTGATTTGGCCAAATTAATAAAACAAATACTTGCTATCGTTGATAAGCATACATTTAATGATATTCCTATCATTTGAACTCTCTCTCACCCCTCCCCATGCTCCTTCCTACACAACGGGGAAGGCGCAAGGGGACCTTGTAACATATTTTCATAGACCTTTCTAGCATACTTCTACTTAAGCTATCTAATTCAACCTTTCACATTTCTCAATCCACGTAGTAATCTAGGTCTATAGCCCCAATGCGAAAGCTTTACCCACTGTCCCTACCTGTGTTCGAACCAGGGACCTTTAGATACATTGCCAGTCACCCCACACATTCCGCAATGCTTTCAAAGTACGCCAAACAACCACTTCCATGTCGCACAACCAGCCACGTCATCACTCCCGACTAGCCAGCCCTTTCATCTCAAACACTAAATCCCCTAGTAGCAAAATTAAAACACACTCCTTCAAGTCGCTCTGGACAAGAGCGTCTGCTAAATGACCAAAAATGCAAATGTAAATATTCTCTACTTTATATTTCAACGATAAACCAAATTATTTCAGTCTAATTATTTAACCAGTATTTTGCAGGGTCAAACATCAACCGTTAAATTAAATAATAAACCAAATAGCTTCAACTTAATTATTTAAAATCAGTATTATGCTTTCATAAAAAAATTGCTTCAACATAATTATTTAAAACCAGTATTATGCTATGTCAAACATCAAATGTTACAGTTCAATTATATCCATTCAAACGTTTCAGTTTAGTCATACTAGTTATTCATTATTTTACCTTTATGTTCCCAATTGTTATTAACCGGTTATACGGTTCAAGCACCCACAAACCCAACAGTTGTTCACAAATTATACAGTTTGGACAGCCACAGACGTCTTTAATTCCTAATTAGTTTTCTATCAAGGTATACAGGTTTGTTAACTTTAGTAACCCGCATTCACTCTTTTATTTCGTCTGCAAACACTCTTTTATTACACTGGGATCATTCGCACTCTCATGCATACGACAACACTCTATACTGTAAAGTGTCCCTCTGATCCTAGCCGTACCTAGCCTTTGCTGATACGTGTCAATAGCGTCACCCCTTTCTTAAAGAATTTTAAGTGCCTCCTATGAACCTAGTCATATCTAGTCTGAACTGATATGTGCCATAGCGTCGCACCGCCTATCTATTTAAAGTACCTCCTATGAGCCTCAGTCATAGCGTCGCACTGTCTAACTATTTAAAGTACCTCCTATGAGCCTCAGTCATAGCGTCGCACTTATGATCATACAATTCCCATGGGTTTAACCATCACAATTGTCAAACATTTGCATAGTATATTATGAAATCGAAGTAGTATACTGTAATCGTTATTTATAGTACAATAGGGTACACTTACATCAAACAGGTGCTTCACAAAATTAATTTGGATAAAGCCAATGTGCAGAACTTTAGTTACATAACAATAGGTGTCTGCTTACCTGTTTTTAGAAGCCTGGGCACTTTGTGAAACACACCGTCCGACGACAGCGATGTCCAATGGGCTGGATGAATTCCAGCGAAGTTCCGCTACCAGATCACGTTGGGGTCACCAATTGTTAGAAATAGCGTTAGTTTAAATCTGGTATTGGAATAAGAGAAAACATGATCAAGAGGTATTCAATTCAAGCTAAATGTATTATATGCAAATGTATATATGATAAGTATGAAGGTTCGTATACGGGCTCACTGAAATACCACGCAGGGCAGACAGAGAACTAACTTCCTTATTACAAGCTCTTCTTTAAATACCCTGACAGTGATAGTTCCCGCTCCTTGCTGGGCCTATCAGGGTAGAGGCTGAGTGTGGTTTAGACTTACTCAGCCTATCGTTGGCGCACAGGCTGGTCCCAGCCCCTTGGCGCTTCACTGTTGCCAGGCATAAGTTGTTATCATCACAACTTGTCCAGAGAATCGGCACTTTTTGCAGTACACGTCCTTGAGCGCGGTTTAACAAAGAGGCAGTGTTCGTGTATGTGAGACACAAGTTCCTATCTCCCCCTACTCCCTAACAGCTCCTCACATGAATCACAGCTTGTTATGTTAAACAGTCTATATCAGTACAGCACAAACCTATTATGTTTAATCATTAATGTATTCTTTCTAAGCTAGGCATCACATCAAGTTATAAGAAAATAGACCCCCACACACCACAGGTTCAAAAGTGTAGTCACAAATGTGTACATGTGTACATCTTTTCTGGGGCCTGGGGTTTTTCCTGACCTCATGACCTGGTCAGCTAAAACCATGGGTCCCATTCATAGGCTATGAGTATCAGTTGGCCAAAAATGTACTGTCCTGAACCAAATTTCTACTGGCCCAGACATGGTGTAGTTTCTAAATGCATTAGGGTCATACAGGGTCATAGGTTGGCATGCTTTCTCTCTATATTCAGCTATTAATAGGCTATATTTGGTTATTGTGATATGCATTAAAAAGCTGTTTAATATAATTTAGCAATGTAAGTCGTCTATTCTTTAGAATTGCATTGCATTTATCTTTGTAATTTAGAGATTTTTTTTATGCATCTCAAAATAGGACACTGCCCCTTTAAGCGAACTGCGTTCCAAAAAAGTATTCCAGAAGGCTAGGCAAGATGAAAACTGGAATGTATTTTAGTAGATTTATTTTAGCAGACTATCAACAGTAGCCAGCATATTGGTAGTATGTTCAATATTGAAGATCACTAAACCTCAAATAAATAAACTCAGAGAGTAGATTGATTATTTTTGATCAGGACAGCTTGCGTGTGCTGTGTGAATGTATCAACTGCTGTACTGCTCGAGAAGTTGTGGCTTGCGGGAGCATAGTGGCGTTTGAATGAATGGCCAATCATATATACGGGTTGGTTGTTTAGCAACAAAACCGACTCGTGCACAACCATGGGGCAAAACAGACGGGGTTGGTTTAGATTGTTGACAACAAGTAAGCTACATACCTGCCAACTTTTCAAAAAACCTTGGAGTGAGATTTTGTCCTGGGTCTGCCTGGGTCCTGCAGTCGGTGAAAAGCAATTGCACTGCCTGCGTCTCAGAACTGCGGCCGCCTTGATCTCATGAAGTTATCGTTGTCCACGTGTGCATGACGTCAGAGAAAGTCGGGATCAAGTCGGACACAAATCTAACCAGCATGCATTGGGCGGTGATCGCCGGTGATCGATTCTGCGCAGACCTGGCTCATCTCAAATCAGCCTCTTGTCTAGGATCTGTCGGCATGGTTATACTGGCCTGTGGCCTTCTTGGAGGCCTTGATGATATCGGAGGGGGGCTCCCATTTGAAGCAGGGCTCCAGATTGGCCATCTTTATGGTCATTATTGAGGACAGGGTGCCATCCAATGCTAGGCTGTTTCTTCTCTTGGTTTTGTTCAGTCCCACAAATGAAAACACCCTCTCAGCATCTGCATTTGCATGGGGCAACACCAGGACAAGCTTGGCGAAGGCAGCAAGCCTCTCAAATTCTTTGGCTCCTGTCACCTATGGAAAATGCACCAAAACACAATGGAAAAACATACCTTGATTTTTGATTGATTAATACTGTAAGTATACTGTAGGTTGATCCATTAACAAAGTTCAGATAAAAACATACATAATTTGCAACATGCATGACACATATACAGTGGGGGAAAAAAGTATTTAGTCAGCCACCAATTGTGCAAGTTCTCCCACTTAAAAAGATGAGAGAGGCCTGTAATTTTCATCATAGGTACACGTCAACTATGACAGACAAAATGAGCGAAAAAAACCCAGAAAATCACATTGTAGGATTTTTAATGAATTTATTTGCAAATTATGGTGGAAAATAGGTTTTTGGTCAATAACAAAAGTTTCTCAATACTTTGTTATATACCCTTTGTTGGCAATGACACAGGTCAAACGTTTTCTGTAAGTCTTCACAAGGTTTTCACACACTGTTGCTGGTATTTTGGCCCATTCCTCCATGCAGATCTCCTCTAGAGCAGTGATGTTTTGGGGCTGTCGCTGGGCAACACGGACTTTCAACTCCCTCCAAAGATTTTCTATGGGGTTGAGATCTGGAGACTGGCTAGGCCACTCCAGGACCTTGAAATGCTTCTTACGAAGCCACTCCTTCGTTGCCCGGGCGGTGTGTTTGGGATCATTGTCATGCTGAAAGACCCAGCCACGTTTCATCTTCAATGCCCTTGCTGATGGAAGGAGGTTTTCACTCAAAATCTCACGATACATGGCCCCATTCATTCTTTCCTTTCCACGGATCAGTCGTCCTGGTCCCTTTGCAGAAAAACGTCACCAAAGCATGATGTTTCCACCCCCATGCTTCACAGTAGGTATGGTGTTCTTTGGATGCAACTCAGCATTCTTTGTCCTCCAAACACGACGAGTTAAGTTTTTACCAAAAAGTTCTATTTTGGTTTCATCTGACCATATGACATTCTCCCAATCATCTTCTGGATCATCCAAATGCACTCTAGCAAACTTCAGACGGGCCTGGACATGTACTGGCTTAAGCAGGGGGACACGTCTGGCACTGCAGGATTTGAGTCCCTGGTGGCGTAGTGTGTTACTGATAGTACGCTTTGTTACTTTGGTCCCAGCTCTCTGCAGGTCATTCACTAGGTCCCCCCGTGTGGTTCTGGGATTTTTGCTCACCGTTCTTGTGATCATTTTGACCCCACGGGGTGAGATCTTGCGTGGAGCCCCAGATCGAGGGAGATTATCAGTGGTCTTGTATGTCTTCCATTTCCTAATAATTGCTCCCACAGTTGATGTCTTCAAACCAAGCTGCTTACCTATTGCAGATTCAGTCTTCCCAGCCTGGTGCAGGTCTACAATTTTGTTTCTGGTGTCCTTTGACAGCTCTTTGGTCTTGGCCATAGTGGAGTTTGGAGTGTGACTGTTTGAGGTTGTGGACAGGTGTCTTTTATACTGATAACAAGTTCAAACTGGTGCCATTAATACAGGTAACGAGTGGAGGACAGAGGAGCCTCTTAAACAAGAAGTTACAGGTCTGTGAGAGCCAGAAATCTTGCTTCTTTGTAGGTGACCAAATACTTATTTTCCACCATAATTTGCAAATAAATTCATTAAAAATCCTACAGTGTGATTTTCTGGATTTTTTTTTCTCAATTTGTCTGTCATAGTTGACGTGTACCTATGATGAAAATTACAGGCCTCTCTCATCTTTTTAAGTGGGAGAACTTGCACAATTGGTGGCTGACTAAATACTTTTTTTCCCCACTGTATGCATGCAACAATTTTAAGCAACAGATGTAGCCAAGCCACACCTGCCAAAAGGAAAGACAAAAAAGGAAAATATGTTTACCTTATGTGTCACGATCGTCGAAGGGAGTAGACCAAGGCGCAGCGTGAGATTTGTACATCTTATTTAATTAAGTGCACACACAATAAACAAAACAACAAACGATACGTGAAGTCCACGGTACAAACACAAAACCAACTGGAACAAGATCCCACAACACCTGTGGGAACACAGCCTTTCTAAATATGGCTCCCAATCAGAGACAACCAGCAACAGCTGACACTCGTTGCCTCTGATTGGGAACCACTCTGGCCAACATAGAAACACAATACTAGACAGTGAACATAGAACAAAACCACATAGAATTTACACACCCTGGCTCAACATATAGAGTCCCCAGAGCCAGGGTGTGACAGTACCCCCAAAGGCGCGGACTGCGACCGCGCCTCAACATAAACCAAACAGGGGAGGGCTGGGTGGGCATTCCTCCTCGGAGGCGGTTCCAGCTCCGGGCTTGCCCACCACCCTCCAACAATCCCCCCGTAGCGCCCCTGGTCCGGTCTGGCCCCGCTGGCTGGAGCTGGACTGGACATCGTAGGAGCGGATTGCTTAAACTCCGGTGTGGAGCAGCTGACCGGTACCCGACCAGGCACCGGTGACCCAGGCACAGGTTGTGCCGGACAGACGACGCACACCCCTGGCTTGGTGCGTGGAGCAGGAACGGGCCGGACCGGGCTGACGATGCGCACCCCTGGCTTGGTGCGTGGAGACGGAACGGGCCGTACCGGGCTGACGATGCGCACCCCTGGCTTGGTGCGTGGAGCAGGAACGGGCCTTACCGGGCTGACGACTCGCACCGTAGGTTTGGTGCGAGTGGCAGGAACAGGCCGGGCCGGGCTGGCGACGCGCACCGTAGGCCTGGTGCGAGTGGCAGGAACAGGCCGGGCCGGGCTGGCGACGCACACCGTAGGCTTGGTGCGAGTGGCAGGAACAGGCCGGGCCGGGCTGGCGACGCGCACCGTAGGCTTGGCGCGAGTGGCAGGAACAGGCCGGAACGGGCTGGCGACGCACACCGTAGGCTTGGCGCGAGTGGCAGGAACAGGCCGGGCCGGGCTGGCGACGCGCACCGTAGGCTTGGCGCGAGTGGCAGGAACAGGCCGGGCCGGGCTGGCGACAGCGCACCGTAGGCTTGGCGCGAGTGGCAGGAACAGGCCGGGCCAGCTGGCGACGCGCACCGTAGGCTTGGTGCGAGGGGCAGGAACAGGCCGGGCCGGGCTGGCGACGCGCACCGTAGGCTTGGTGCGAGGGGCAGGAACAGGCCGGGCCGGGCTGGCGACGCGCACCGTAGGCTTGGTGCGAGTGGCAGGAACAGGCCGGGCCGGGCTGGCGGCGCGCACCGTAGGCTTGGTGCGAGTGGCAGGAACAGGCCGGGCCGGGCTGGCGACGCGCACCGTAGGCTTGGTGCGAGTGGCAGGAACAGGCCGGGCTGGGCTGGCGATGCGCACCGTAGGCTTGGTGCGAGGGGCAGGAACAGGCCGGGCCGGGCTGGCGACGCGCACCGTATGCTTGGTGCGAGGGACAGGAACAGGCCGGACCGTACTGGGAACACACACCACTGGCCTTAAACGGGGATCAGGAACGGGCCGGACCGGACTGGCAATACACCTCAGTACCTCTCGCCGTGCCTCTACATCTTCCTTCCCTCTTCTCACCAATGGCTCCCGTAACCTGGTGGCCTTCTGAACTCGCCCCTTATCTGCCTCCAGCAGCCCCGACGTCCATGCCATGTGCCCCCCCCCTAAAAAATTGGGGGGTTGCCTCTCGCCTGTCCGACGTTGACCCGTTTGGCGCCGCTGCTCCTCTCTACGGCGCGCCTCCACCGTCTCTTCCCACGGACGCCGATCCATCCCGGCCTGTATCTCCTTCCAAGTCCAGGACCCTTTCCCGTCCAATATCTCCTCCCATGTCCAGGCTGCCTGCTCCTGGACACGCTGCTTGGTCCTGGTATGGTGGGATCTTCTGTCACGATCGTCGAAGGGAGTAGACCAAGGCGCAGCGTGAGATTTGTACATCTTATTTAATTAAGTGCACACACAATAAACAAAACAACAAACGATACGTGAAGTCCACGGTACAAACACAAAACCAACTGGAACAAGATCCCACAACACCTGTGGGAACACAGCCTGTCTAAATATGGCTCCCAATCAGAGACAACCAGCAACAGCTGACACTCGTTGCCTCTGATTGGGAACCACTCTGGCCAACATAGAAACACAATACTAGACAGTGAACATAGAACAAAACCACATAGAATTTACACACCCTGGCTCAACATATAGAGTCCCCAGAGCCAGGGTGTGACATTATGCTTCCGGGTTCCCATTTCAGCCCAGAAGCTTTCCATTTCAGTTACGTCCTGCAGGGATATCATTGGCATGGTCTGATAATTTAGAAACTCCTCACCCAGAAGGTCATGCTCCTCTGGCCCATGGTATGGGAGGAGATGGGGAAACCTATTTATGAAAGTAGAGTTACAAGTTGTTACGTTTTAGGTATATAGTCATCAACCAGCAGCAGTTCATACACATCTTTGAGGAGAAGCCACATAAGAATATCTCATGTGCAGTTTAGGAGTGAACACACCTCATCATAAAACACAGGGTATTTTAGCTAAGATGATAGACAATAATTAGAGAAAAAAAACTAACCTTTCAACAAAGTACAGGACATCTTCGATGTCACTTTCAGCCCTCTGCCGTACATCTACAAATTGTGCGTGCTTGATCAGTGGCTCTTCCAGTGGCAGCTACTTAAGTGCATAGTCCACAGCACTTGTCAGGAAACACAACACAGCTTCATGGAATGAATCCACCTGCTGTGGTGTGATGTCACCCTCGTCGAGTAATCAGTTAAATTTAGCCCTGGTTGTGAACCCAATGTTCAACTTTCTTCCTGTCAAAGATACAGCATATCGGTATAAGGTACAAGGCTAAATATCACATATCACAGTGTTTGATCATAATAATAGTCAAATACTAACCTGGTAAATGGTTTGCCTTTTCTTTAAAGGCAATTTCACAAGGCTCCTCATGGCACTGCAGAGCTGCTGGAACCATAAACTTGGAACATAGCTTGCGTTCGAATTTCACCATCTATAACAGACATTTACAAAAATAGTAAGTGAAACCTGTTTTAGAGGATCCCTGCAGATATCAGCAAGAAACACAGAATGGAAAAAAAACAGCAAAATCCAATCCCACCTCATCATGTAACAAAAATATTGATGACTGCTCTCTCTGAAGCAGCGAGTTGAAAGAAGTGAAAGTTGGTATGGTGGCTTGGAAGAACAGCAGGTATACTTCTATTGCACACATTTCCTGTATTTATGTTAAATTCTTTGGAATACATCTTACCTGATTGAAATCAGCTGAGTTTACATTCACCACACTAAATCATGTTCACAATCACAAACAAATAATTTCTTTCAAGATTTAAAGTTTAAGAGAGTGAGTACTCAATTGGACGACATTTCATTGTTACATACCTAGTCTCAGCTCAGCTTCTCATCAGACTTCTTGAGGTAGTGACCGTTTCTTCTCCTGTTGTCTTTCGCGGCAATGGTTTCTCTTCTTCTGTCGCTAACTTCGGGGTGCAGCGCATATGGTTCAGTGGCGCTCATCAGCGCCATCTACCGTCGGGGAGTTTGAAAAAAGGAACAAACGAGTCTCGGCCAAATTTATTTGCGTGAGAAATTGGATGTGTGGCGTGAGTGCGTGTGAAAACAGGCAAAAACGTGTGTCACACGGCGAAAGCGTGAGAGTTGGCAGCTCTGAAGCTATATTTTGTCTCCAATGTCTTTTGACAACATATATACATTTGCACAATAAGCACCTGTTGTCTCTCAAATACATCATTACAGTAGTTGGTTAGCTAGCTAGCGAATCTTTGCCAAATTAGCATTGACATGAAATCAGTCAAAACACCTCAAAACAAGACATGGTATCAAGAACAAGATGAAACGAGCTGTAAGGAGTCACTTACGATTCCCCACATGGCAGTTTATTGTCATGGTTACTAGCCATCTGGCCATCCAGAATCACAGCAACAAACTGACTTCTGCCCCATGGAAGTGCACACGTCATTTTCCTGACTGTCAACTAACCCATCTATAATCAAATACAAATAGCACGACTTTTCTGCGTGTAGTCTTCAATGGTTTTCAATGGTGGACTGCGGAACTGAGGCTTCGCAAAGGTCAATGTGGATCTTGAATCTAATGGCGGTGGAATCAAGGAGAATTGGACTATTGTCCAAAAGAATGGACAACGGAGCAAAGTAGCGTACAGTGCTGAGAATTTCCCTTCGTGTCTTGTAGGAGTACAGTTTGTTAATGAGGAGCAGCTGATCGGATTACCAATCTTGGAGAATCCATTTGAGATATCCAAACTGGTGGAGAGAGTACTGGGTAAAGTGAAGGCTGTGAGGATCACTAGAGGCGGGCTTGTTTCAATTTTTTTGTACTTCTGAGGATCAGAAGGAATGTGTGTTGCGTCTCACCGGATTTGAGAAATTTGACTTGTCGTGTGTCTCTTCGGAACAGGGCACCCCTCATCTTGTGGGAAGTCGATGTTGCAGAGATTAAAAATATTCCTGTAGTGATTGATATACGTCGGATGAATCATGTGGTGAATGAAGAAAAAGTGTATCTGTTCTTTTGTTTTTTGATATGGAGTCTCTCCCTACTCAAGTACAGTTGGGGTATATAAACTACAGAGTTAGAGCATTTATCCCAAGACCAATGCAGTGTGATCACTGTAAAGCTTTTGGACATGTTTCAAGTGTTTGCAGAAGGGAGATGCCGAGATGTCCAAGTTGTGGAAAAGATCATATCATGTGTTTTAAAAGTGATGAAAATGTGACATGTTGCAATTGTGGTGGGAACCATGAAGCCACGTCTTTTGAATGCCCGACAAGGGTGAAAGAGAATGAGGTGGCCAAAGTCAGGGCTGTCCAGAGCATTTCATATGCAGCGGCTGTTAAAAGGGTTCAGGGTTGAATGGTGCTCCTGAAGAGTCCATGATGGTAGATAGGCCTTCACTGAAAGCTGCAGGGGTTGCCTTTCACCAGCAGGACCCAGATATTTTAAAGGTTAAGAAGGTGGACTTTGTGGCCTTTATAGCTATGGTGATTAATGGTACTGCCAAGGTGGAGAGGAAGTCCAGGAAAATAGATATAATTGTGGATGCGGCGGAGCGGTTCCTGGGACTGAAAGACTTCTCAGCGGAGGAGTTGCATGGAGTATTGTCACAATCCGTACCAGCCTCTCAGGCCCCAGAGCCTGAGAAGGGAGATGTGAAGGAAGGAATAAGTGGGAGTTTTGTGTTTGATTTTTGTTTTGTCAATGTACTGTTTTTATTTGGGTGGATTAAGTTAGTTTTCCCTATCAAGTATGGATGTTTTTTCAATCCTGTCCAGTTGGTGGCGGCAATACACCTTTTGGGGTTGTAGTCCACCATAAAACCCACAGAAGAAGAATGGTAGACTGCGACAGAGCAGGGAAACGTTGAACTGTCTCGGTTGGTGCTGCTGCTCTGAAAGTGGTGTAGCAGGACCACACCAGATTGAAAAGTACTGGAGCAAATGTGGTCTCGCCACAAGCTTTCCGGCAGCTCTGGTGTTTAGTATTTAGTATTTTATTAGGATCCCCAATTAGCTGCTGCCAAGGCAGCGGTTACTCTTCCTGAGGTCCAAACAGGAAACAGCACAACAAATAAAATACATAACATACATAGCACTACATGTACATTTCTACTGGCAGAGGGGTCACGACCTGGCTATCATAAGGTTGTCTCGCCTGGCTATCGTAAGATGAATGCATTAGCTGTGGGACGCTCTGGATGGGAGCGTCTGCTAAATGACTCAATTGTAAGCTTCAGTCACCAGATGAGTTGTTCAACATGCAGCTCTTTAAGGATAAAGACACAATACACAACAATGAAACTCTGCATATGTTCATTCTGCATAAGAACCACTTTCTGCATGTATGCTGATGTACAATACTATATCTCACCCTTCATTCTAGGCCCAGCAGAGGAGGAATTAGGTGAACACCTTGACAAGAAAGGCCCAGCAGAGGAGGAATTAGGTGAACACCTTGACAAGAAAGGCCCAGCAGAGGAGGTATTAGGTGAACACCTTGACAAGAAAGGCCCAGCAGAGGAGGTATTAGTTGAACACCTTGACAAAGAAAGGCCCAGCAGAGGAGGTATTAGTTGAACACCTTGACAAGAAAGGCCCAGCAGAGGAGGTATTAGGTGAACACCTTGACAAGAAAGGCCCAGCAGAGGAGGTATTAGGTGAACACCTTGACAAGAAAGGCCCAGCAGAGGAGGTATTAGGTGAACACCTTGACAAGAAAGGCCCAGCAGAGGAGGTATTAGGTGAACACCTTGACAAGAAAGGCCCAGCAGAGGAGGAATTAGGTGAACACCTTGACAAGGAGGAGGAAGCAGAGATGGTAAGACACACTTCCATCATTTACATCCTCAGTGGTCATGCTGATCATGTTCCTGTAATGTGTTATGTTTTTTCAGTTTTCTTTACATCACTCCGGCTTTAGAAATCACGCCTCCATTAACTGGTTGCTAAAATTCTAAACTGGCTCATTTCAATTTATGTGACAAAGCAAGCAATATATAGTGTAGAGAATCATTGTAACGTCTAAACTGCAGTGAAATATCTTTGGAATAACCAAAAATATAGTATTTTCAACTGCTTGAAGCTGGTGTACAAAACAAAAGTAAAATTATGCAAAAAAGGAAACTTAAGGATGGGAAGCATAGACATGGGCAGAGACTTGAGTCTTGTGTCACGTGACTTGGACTTGAGTACTACTCGAGTTGCACATTTTGTGACTTGCCATTCGACTTCGACTTGAGCATCTATGACTCGTGATTTAACATGGACTTGAGCTGTATGACTCGAGATTCGATTTGTCATCTCGCTCACAATTATTGGAGTGCTGCAGATTCTGTGCGTTGTGATGATGCCCTGATGCAGAGGTGGCACCACAGGTCCCGGAGTGGTGGGGCAAATTGTTTTCCCTGGGACCCAGAGCTTTTCCTGATCTGGTAACCTAACCAGGTATAAATCCGGACCCTATAGGGTCTGACAGTGATTCATTAGTTGTAAAAAATATGTATATGGGCAATGATGGGAGTGGGACCCGATTTACATTTTAGTCATTTAGCAGACGCTCTTATCCAGAGCGACCGACAGGAGCAAACAGGGTTAAGTGCCTTGCTTAAGGGCACATCGGCAGATCTTTCACCTAGTTCGAACCAGTGGCCTTGAGCACTCGAAACCCAAAATTAGGAACTTGTGACTTGACTCGACCTGAGCTTAAACACTTTGAAGTTTGACGTTTGGATTTTTTTTTAAATGTGTTGTTCGAGAAACATGGATGAACGTCTAATTCTGAGGTGAGACTGTGAGAACTTGTTGATCTTTCCACCTGTTAAGAAGGTGAAATATCTAGATAAAAACAAAAAGCTTCCAGCAGAGCATCAGTTCCGAGTTCCGACACCTGTCAGATTGTAGTGTGATGTCTGAAGCTTCGAACGTCATCATCAGCATCAGTACATTATATTGAATCAGTAGTGCTTTGAAAGCTGCATCAGAGTGTCGGAGCTCCGGTATCAATCATCCCATCACTAAAAATAAGTAAAGAAGTGATTTTGTGTGGAAGATAAAAACGTTTTTTACGTCAGAGGCAGAGATGGCTCAGAACGACAAAATCCAGGCTTTAACACAGCCCGTCTATAGGACACACACTGTTTAAAGGCCCCCTCCAGAGGACGTTACCGCCACTATAGAGCCCCACAGTGGACGCATCATAATACCCATAAAACCTAGCGGTCTAACACGGAAATGGTTCCAATCATTTTTTCACCATACATTTTTCCTATAGGGGATTTTAAGAACCACTTCAAACGAGGTTTGTGTTTCATGTAGGCTTTCCCTGGCATGACGTTTTGATAACCGTGTAAATCTCTCTCGGACAAGGTGACTTTTATCAACATATCCGTCTCTATTTAATCTCAGATTTGAAAATGCTAATTAGCATCAAAGTAGGCATCATGCAAGACAACAAATCCCTGCATGCTCCATCACGTCATCTCTAGCTGTCAGCTAGCTAGATGGCTACAAGCTACAAAAGCAAAAATGTGTTTACATCCCTGTTAGTGAGATTTCTCCTTTGCCAAGATAATCCATCCACCTGACAGGTGTGGCATGTCAAGAAGCTGATTAAACAGCATGATCATTACACAGGTGCACCTTGTGCTGGGGACAATAAAAGGCCGCTCTAAAATGTGCAGTTTTGTCACACAACACAATGCCACCTAGAGGGATGGTTGGCCATGGAATAAACAAAATGAGGTGCTGGTGTGTTTCCCCTTTTAGGTCTTTGTCACAAATATCTGGCCCTTGTCCAGTCATACTCAGGCTCTCATCGTGTGTCCCTCGAAGGCATTCTGTCTTAGTTGCAGCAGTCAAATCGTGCTCATCGTGTGTCTGTGAATCACAACATTAAAGACGATGAGTGATCACAGCATTTCCACAAATTGAGCCATACACAATACAACTTAAGCATTGGGGACAGAATTTTGTTGACAACATGATGGTTTACACTATGCCTAGTGTGTGTGAATGATGGAAGAATCTTACCCCAGCTGTAGGTCCATTTGAGTGTGTGGTCACTTAGGCCTGAACATCAACCAGTACTGGGACCATTGGAGACATGGGATGCTTGCTCTCAAAATGCTGCTTGAATGTCTTCGGGTCTGCGTCTAAAAAGGTCAAGTATAAAATGGAGGAAGTTAAGAATCTGTGGCAGAGATTGAATTCAAAGATGACACAAATGATAAACTAAGCAATAACTGATAGACACACACACACTACATGTTAATGTTTTTAAATGTATGTCAATTGTAAATTATTTTGTCTGCAATGTCGTGTTCGTTATGTGTTGTACCCCAGTAAGACTAGCTGTTGCCATTGGCGTCTGCTAATGTGGATCCTAATAAATCAAATCAAAAGGCCATTACACATGGAGAGGAACCTAAAGGTCCATACAGTACCAACCAATACCACTCAACCCACAGACAGAGCAGGTGTGGACCAGTGCTGCCTTGGCTGCAGTCTTCTGGTCCGCAGCTGCTCCCTTCATCTTGGCAGCTGCCGCCTTGGCATCAGTCAACAAGTTCAACTTCAACTTGAGTTGAATGAGGGAGGGAGGGAGAGGAGAGGAGAGGAGAGGAGAGGAGAGGAGAGGAGAGGAGAGGAGAGGAGAGGAGAGGAGAGGAGAGCCCATAGTCCAGAATAATGACTTTAAAGGGTGGACAGCTCCAGATCTGAATGGCAGGAGTGTGTATAAGCTTTTGTTCCAGCCCAGCTCATACCTGATTACAAATCATAACTGTGATTTGTTATGTTCATTATTTAAACCAGGTGTTAGAGCTGAGCTGGGAAGATGAAAACAACATGACACACTCCTGCTCTTCAGGACTTCCTGCAATGACTGAAACAGACCAAAAGAGGAGAATAGTGTTCCAGGTTGAAACAGTTTAGTTGAGAGGTGATGAGACTCAGGCCCACCCATTGGTTTGCAATTTGGCATCAATAACATGACAGTAATTCTACCTCAAAACCTGTGAATACCAATTAATTTATAACCCACCATAGCAGGTAGGACTAAATAAGGTTACATAACTAATGATCTGCTATCCAGGGCAGGGGGTATCAGCAAACAGATCGTCTTCCCGCAGTAAAGTAAGCAGACTTGACTCAAGAGAGGATGCTAATCAGTCCATCCAGGAAACCTTTCAAAAAGCCAGACCAGAATAATACAGCTAGCTAGCCCTTTCCAGCCGGAGCATTCTCATTTCGAAATAATAGTTACGATGGTTTAAAGTTACACTATGCAGAAATTGCTCTGCCATTTCCTGGTTGCTAAAATTCGAATAGTTCACCTAATTTCACTTTATGTGACAAAATAAGCTAGTATAGAGTAGTGAATCATTGTAAATAATATAATATAATAATATGCCATTTAGCAGACGCTTTTATCCAAAGCAACTTACAGTCATGCGTGCATAAATTTGTTTGTGTATTGTACCATCTAAACCACTGTGAAATATATTTTCCATAACCAAAAATATTGTATTTTCTGCTTTTTGAAGCTGGTTTACAAAACCGAAAATAAAAGACACAAAAACGAAAAACAACAGGAAGCATAGAAATGCCACACATAGAACAGGTCTACCACTTCTTAGACATGCTTTCAATGAGAATTACAGATCTATAATTCACATTTCTATGTGAATTTGGTCGGGTCGCTCAAAAAGTTACATACTGACACTTTAAAGCATTAATAACACTGACGCCCAATCACCAATTTTATTTCTGAAAATTGCCATTTACACATGACAACATGAGCTACACCCAGATATAATTGGTTTAGGGCTTTATGAGCGGGAACTTTTTTTTTTTACTTCAATGAAAAGTCATGGAGCAAATCCTCCATTTACCTCACTGACCACGTTTACATGCACACCAATATCCCGTTATTATTCGGGACACTCAAGTATTCTGTTTTTGAGTTGACGCATATAAAACATCATATCCTGTTTACAATAACCCGAAAAAGCTTGTATTCCGATTACTTGAAACTCTGATAAAATGCCTGGGATATGCTAATCTTAGGCGTGATACTGTGGCATGTAAACATCTTATCCCGTTTATTGTTGTTTTTCGCGGTCTGCGTAGGCTCAGTTCAGCATATCATGAGTGTTGTTTGATGATGTTTTCATCTGATTGTCAAACAAATCACTGCGCAGTTCAATTCACCGTAATTCCATAATAATATATTTTGCTGATACTCCGCACTGGACCGTATAGCCTACTGGCTACTTTCACCTCTAATTTAGTTTCTATTTATAATTTCCAACATTTGGTAGGCCATTTGTTTGTCAACTATAGTTAGATACAGTGCATTCGGGAAGTATTCAGACCCCACTTTTTCGGCATTTTGTTACGTTACAGCCTTATTCTAAAACGTATTAAATAAACATTTTCCTCACCAATCTTCACGTAATACCCCATAATGACAAAGCGAAAACAGGTTTTTAGAAATGTTTGCAAATGTATTAAAAATTAAAAACTGAAATATCTTATTTACATAAGTATTCAGACCCTTTGCTATGAGACTCGAAATTGAGCTTAGTTGCATCCTGTTTCCATTGATCATCCTTCAGATGTTTCTACAACTTGATTGGAGCCCACCTGTGGTAAATTCAATTGATTGGACATGATTTGGAAAGGCACACACTTGTCTATATAAGGTCCCACAGTTGACAGTACATGTCAGAGCAGCAACCAAGCCATGACTTCGAAAGAATTGTCCGTATAGCTCCGAGACAGGATTGTGTCGAGTCACAGATCTGGGGAGAGGGAGGATAATGAAAAGGGTCCTTCATGTGGTAGAGTACCCTGTAGACTTGCAACTGAGGGAGTTAGAACTAAAGGCAAAGTTGGAGCAACAGAAATGAGAGTTTGAGCACAATGAAAAACAAGAAGAACGTGAGCAGCCATTCGATGAAGAGAATTGAATCTGGAAGCACTCCGAATCCAGTCAGGCTGTCCTGCACCCTCAACAGAGTTTGATCTTGGTCAGAACAGCCGACTTGTGCCACCTTTAAATGAAAAGGAGGGGGACATATATTTATATATTATTCTGTTTGAGCGGATTGCCACATCCCTAAAATGGCCGCATGATATCTGGTCACTGCTCCTATAATGTGTTCTTGTGGGAAATCTCACAAACTGTATGCCGCGTCATCACTGGAGGCTTCGTGCCATTGATCATCACTGGAGGCTTCGTGCCATTGATCATCACTGGAGGCTTCGTGCCATTGATCATCACTGGATCCCGGCAAGTGCGGGGTGCTGGCACAGGACGCACTGGGCTGTGAAGTCACACTGGCGACACAGTGCATAGAGCCGGCGCAGGATATACTGGGCCGTGGAGGCGCACTGGAGGTCTGGAGCGTGGAGCTGGCACAACCTGTCCTGGCTGGATGCTCACTTTAGCCCGGCAAGTGCGGGGCGCGGGCACCAAGCGCACCGGGCTGTGAATGCACACTGGAGACAGTGCGTATCACCGCATTACAGGGTGCCTGAACGGTCAACCGCTCCCTAAAACGAGTGTGGGGAGTTGGCTCTGGTCTGAAACCTGGCTCCACCAACCACCCTGTGTGCCCCCCCAAACATTTTCTTGAGGCTGTCTCTCGGGCTTCCTTCATCGTCGCCGTTTATCCATTCCTGCCTGGGCTTCTTCCTTCGCCCAGGGTCCTTTACCGGCCAATATCTCCTCCCATGTCCAGAACATCTTCCCCACCTGTGTCCAGCATGTCTGCTCCTCCTGGCCACGCTGCTTGGTCCGTTGGTGGTGGGATCTTCTGTCACGTCCGTTGTGTAAAGGATCGGACCAAGGTGCAGCGTGGTATGCGTACATAGTCGTTTATTATTATAACCACCGACAAAATAACTAAATCCAACAGAACGTGAAGTTCAAGAGGCTAAACATCAAACACGCCAAACAGAAACAAGATCCCACAACATAGGTAGGCAAAATGGCTGCCTAAGTATGATCCCCAATCAGAGACAACGGTCGACAGCTGCCTCTTATTGGGAACCACACCCGGCCAACATAGAAATAGATAAACTAGATATTTCCAAATCACAGCCTGACCTAACCAAACAGAGAATACAGGTGATCTCTGAAATGCATGTCCTAAATACAAAGTGTTATATTTGTGGCAAATCCAACACAACAGATAATTGTATACCACTCTTCATAGTTTCAAGCATGGTGGTAGCTGCATCATGTTATGGGTATCCTTGTCATCGGCAAAGAAGTACAGAGATTTTTAGGATAAAAAGAAATGGAATACAGCTATATCACAGGCAAAATCCTAGAAGAAAACCTGGTTGTCTGCTTCCAACAGACACTAGTAGACAAATTCACCTTTCAGCAGGACAATAACCTCAAACACAAGGTCAAAAACACTGTAATTGTTTACCAAAATGCCACTGAATATTCCTGAGTTGCCTAGTTACAGTTTTGGCTTAAATTGGCTTGAGAATCTATGGCAAGACTCGAAAATGGCTGATCAGCAATTATCAACAACCAACTTGAAAGTGCTTGAATAATTAAACAAATAATAATGTGCAAATAATGTACAATGCAGGTGTGCAAAGCTCTTGGTGACTTACCCAGAAATACTCACAGTTGTAATCGCTGCTAAAGGTGATTCTAACATGTATTGACTCAAGGGTGTTAATACTTATGTAAATGAGATATTTCTGTGTTTCCTTTTCAATACATTTGCAAGTATTTTTAAAAACATGTTTTCACTTTGTCATTATATGGTTTTGTGTGTAGATGGGTGAGAAACCCCCCCCAATTGAATCCATTTTGAATTCAGGCTGTAATACAACAACATGTGGAATAAGTCAAGGGGTATGAATACTTTCTGCAGGCACTATACATCAACTGTGTTTGGTATTATAGCACTGCAATCACTGACCTGTTTGAATATACAGATTATTGCTGCAAGGACTCATTCACATAAACATAACGACACAACTATACAGTATGGGAGAGAAAAGTGTATTGCATCTTTGTCAAAGAACATGTAAAGAATGACATCTGATTTATTAAAATCTCAGTATTCTTTTATTATAGAAACATGCAACATATCTCGATTCATCTGCTAAACATTACACAAACAAAGATGTACACGATTTATCATTAAGTACTTTTTAAAATAACAATTGTTTATAGGAAAATAAATGAACACATAAAAAATAAATACAACTCATTGAATTAACATTATTTCTAATTGTGGTGATTGTTCCCAAATAAACTACAATAAGGATGAACACAGAGAGGAATGGAAAGTAAAAGGATAGAGGGGGAGAGAGAGATGAAAGAGACAGGAAGAAAAGTGTAGAAAAAAGCGGGTTGAGAGAAAATTCTGTAATTTAATATCTGTGACCAATCTCTTTATATCATAAACGCATTGAATTTATTGAATATTGGGACTCGGTACCGCTTTGAAATCATCCATGAGCTCCTTCACTCTTATCATGTCTTCTTTCTGACAACATTTAGGACCATCAGATCCACAAAGTCCTCTGCTTCCACCTATAGGAACAAAGGAGGGATTACAACTGTCACAGGGATGACTAAAAGCTAATAAGAATACTGGATGTTTTCTGGTCTATGTTCGTTTATATGTTTGTATGTTACCACGAGTTGAAGACATTTCAACTTGATCAAATATTTTTATGGAGAATAAATATTTAAAATATACTTTGCGGCGTATGCCAATGCCAATATTTATCAGATGTGGTTTTTTCTAGATGTTTTTAATTAATTTGACACTGTCAATGTTTGACACCACAAAAATGACAATTTTCAGAGGTTGGTTAGGATAAGTTATGCAGCAAGTTAGGATAATTAAGGTTACGGTTAGGAAAAGGGTTAGGGTTAACTTAAATGCAAAAGGAAATCAACTTTTGACGTCAATTAGACATAAACTGTAACCCGTCTAGCCGTGACCAGGTTTGGTCGAATTGGGGTCCAGCCTGCATCATTTCTACAATGCGGTGCGTTTTCTGTCTCCAGGAAATATCACTTCTTATTTAATTTAAGATGTGGATTCCAAAAGGCTTTAAATATAAAGTCCTGCGTCTGTCACGATCGTCGAAGGATGAGGACCAAGGCGCAGCGTGATGAGCGAACATACTTTACTTTATTAAGTATCACACGATAAACAAAACAATAAACGATAACGTGACGTCCTAGGTCTAAACATAACCAACACGGAACAAGATCCCACAACTACTGTGGGAAAACAGCCTGTCTAAATGTGGTTCCCAATCAGAGACAACCAGCAACAGCTGACACTCGTTGCCTCTGATTGAGAACCACTCTGGCCAACATAGAAATGAAACAACTAGAACTACAACACAGAACACAAACACATAGAATGTACACACCCTGGCTCAACATATAGAGTCCCCAGAGCCAGGGTGTGACAGTACCCCCCCCAAAGGCGCGGACTGCGACCGCGCCTCAACATAAACCAAACAGGGGAGGGCTGGGTGGGCATTCCTCCTCGGAGGCGGTTCCGGCTCCGGGCTTGACCACCACCCTTCAACCATCCCCCCGTAGCGCCCCTGGTCCGGTCTGGCCCCGCTGGCTGGAGCTGGACTGGACTGGACATCGTAGGAGCGGATTGCTTAGGCTCCGGTGTGGAGCAGCTGACCGGTACCTGACCAGGCACCGGTGACCCAGGCACGGGTTGTGCCGGACTGACGACGCGCACCCCTGGCTT
This sequence comes from Coregonus clupeaformis, assembly GCF_020615455.1. NCBI lineage: Eukaryota > Metazoa > Chordata > Actinopteri > Salmoniformes > Salmonidae > Coregonus > Coregonus clupeaformis. Next base: position 149,003 of record NW_025534380.1, on the reverse strand, counting down.
GGTGCGTGGAGCAGGAACAGGCCGGGCCGGACTGGCGACGCGCACCATAGGCTTGGTGCGAGGGGCAGGAACAGGCCGGGCCGGGCTGGCAACGCGCACCATTGGCTTGGTGCGGGGAGCAGGAACAGGCCGGGCCGGGCTGGCGACGCGCACCATCAACTTAGTGCTGGGAGCAGGAACGGGCCGGACCGGACTGGTGACGCACACCACTTGCTTGGTGTGAGGAGTGGGACTGGGTTTCTTCATAACCCTCCGCTCCCTCAGCTGCCTACACAGTTCCTCTCGCCGTGCCTCTACTCTCACCTTCTCCCTTATCGCCTCCAGTAGCTCCACCCTCTGAACCACTAACTCCTGCTCCCTCTGGACCAATAGCCCCCTTAACCTGGTGGCCTCCTCACCCAACCTCCCAATACGCCCTGTAGCTGCCTCCTGCTGCCCCGTCGCCCATGCCGTGTGCCCCCCCCCTAAAACATTTTTGGGGTTGCCTCTCGTCCGTCCGACGACGACACTGTTTACGCCGTTGCTCCTCTCTCCGTCGCGGACGGCGATCCATCCCGGCCTGGATTTCCTCCCAGGTCCAGGACCCCTGCCCGTCCAATATCTGCTCCCACGTCCAGGCTGCCTGCTCCTGGACACGCTGCTTGGTCCTGGTATGGTGGGATCTTCTGTCACGATCGTCGAAGGATGAGGACCAAGGCGCAGCGTGATGAGCGAACATACTTTACTTTATTAAGTATCACACGATAAACAAAACAATAAACGATAACGTGACGTCCTAGGTCTAAACACAACCAACACGGAACAAGATCCCACAACTACTGTGGGAAAACAGCCTGTCTAAATGTGGTTCCCAATCAGAGACAACCAGCAACAGCTGACACTCGTTGCCTCTGATTGAGAACCACTCTGGCCAACATAGAAATGAAACAACTACAACTACAACACAGAACACAAACACATAGAATCTACACACCCTGGCTCAACATATAGAGTCCCCAGAGCCAGGGTGTGACAGCGTCCTTAAAAACACCAAAATAATGATCTTGAAAGGGAATTTTATGTATTTTTAACACTTTGCTTCAGTGGATGCAAGTGTTTTTGCCATGTCCCCGGGTGTTATTCATCAACTTCCACAAGAAATATAAGCCATAAAATATTTAATCTTTCTTCAATATTTTATAGTCCAAGTTAAATTCTCTCATCAATAATGTTTTGTATTAATTATTATTGTATTTAAGATGTTCTGTTTGTCCCTAATATCACTTTCCACCCTGTTAGTTTGTTGTAAATCTCCATTTAAGAAAACAACCCTTTCCTTCAGTGACACCACATTCAGGAATTGTCATCATTTCTTTGGTGGGAAAACAATGGTCTAAAGCTACATGAAAATTAACCACATTTCAAAATGTTAAAATATGTTTGATAGAGAAGTTAAAATCATGTTCAAGTGTCCAACATTATGCTAGCTCAAACTTGCTCACTCACAAAAATATGGCTAGTTTAGCCAACAAATGTCCACCCAGTTAGTTTCCACCCTGTTAGGATTATGCACCTAACAAGTTGGAAAATGCAACAAAAAATGTGCCTGAGTTTGACCAATATATTTTTCTGAAAGTCAGACGTCCTTTTTCTGATAGAATACTACACTAAATTATTATTTTTTTTCTCCAAAAGTTATGAGGTCCAAAATGCACCACATTGTAGGAATGACCTGGCTAATACAATTTCCTAAAAGATGACCGACATGGCATTGGGTTTCATCTTGTTTCATTACTCAGGGTTGTACAGTACAGTTCTGAGGACGCTGAAAAGTTGATCAGCTACAGTATCAGCAGAATTATTGTTGCAATGTGTGACGGCACCGTCAGTGTTTTATCCAAACATGTCATTATTTTATTTTTTGATGCAATGAAATGTGCAATTGTGCTTGTCTCCTTCACCGTGGCAAAACATTCAGGAGAACTTCAGTGCCCGTATAAGTCGGAACGCTGTGAAGGAATATACAGGTATCTGCCTAAATAAAGTATCTTAATAGGGAGTTGAGCCCCACGAGCTGCCAGAACAGCTTCAATGCACCTTGACATAGATTCTACAATTGTCTGGAACTCTATTGGAGTTCTTATACTAATAATAAATAAATTCCATAATTTGGTGTTTTGTTGATTGTAGTCAAACGCTGCCTCAGGCGCGGCTCCAGAGTCTCCTATAAGTGTTCCATTGGTTTGAGATCTGGCGACAGACACACACCCTTTAAAGGCCCTGTGCTCCGTTGAGACCCCTCTTTCAAAGTCACTGAGATCTCTTCTAGCCATGGTAGCCAAAATAATGGGCACCTGGGCATTTTAATACATGACCCTAAGCATGATGGGATGTTTTAATCACTTAATTAACTCAGGAACCACACCTGTGTGGAAGCACCTGGTTTCAATATACTTTGTTCCATCATTTTCTCAAGAGTTTCCTTTATTTTGGCAGTTACCTGTATGTCAAAAGCAGTTGATGTATCTTGATTTTAAAATATCTGTTGTACATTTACCAAAGTAACAAGTTCTGTGTTTTTAAAGAAATGACTGATTCATATTTTGTTCTCACACTTTAAGAGTTGTGATGGCGACCAGCGCACAATGCTGGCCTCATATGATGATGGTAGGTGTATGTGGAAACACGTAATAAACTGACCCAAGCTATATTATTTAATTTAAATCTCAATTTAAGAGGATACATTTAGTAAGATATCAATTGTTGTCCCTTAACTGCTGGGATGAATAATACACATTTGTTTATGTAATTTTATTGTCAATAAAGTTTCTCTCTCATTATTCCTTCACCAGTGCTGCCCCCTCCTGGTGACATCCAGGTCCTGTTGCTGACGTCAGACTCAGTGTCTCTGAGCTGGTGTTCTCCTCAGGGGCTGACAGGACCACAGACATTCAGAGTGACCTGGGGGTGTGACGGTGAAACAAGCTCAACAAGAGTGAAAGGTGGGCATCATCTTGAAATAAGCAGTCTCCAACCTGGTAAAAAGTACCAGTTCAACGTGGCTACAGAGGGAGAAGATGGAAGCCAAAGCAGATGTGTCTCAGCATCCTTATCCACAGGTACAGTAGGCTAACTTGTGTTTTTATTCACACTACATCATTCATTCATTCCTAGAGACATTTTTGGACTCTCTGTCAAAAACAGCTCATCCTCTATTCTAAACAAATCTTGATTTTTGTTCCAGTGGTCCCACCCAGAGATTTCAAGATAGACCATTTGGAAGAGACCTCCTTCACTCTCCCCTGGTCCAATGCTGAAGGGGTGGAGAATGTCCCACAGCACTTCTTCATATCCAACTGCATCCCAGGAAGAGACCCCCTCGCAGCCATTACTGACGACTGCCACAAAACCTTCTCAAACCTGCAACCTGGCACAGAGTACACTGTTAGTGTTTCAACTGTGCTGAGCAATGGGGAACAGAGTGAACCTGTCTCTACAACTATCTGCACTAGTAAGAGATCTTCCCCCAATTACAGCTCATCATCTCTTTACCAGAAACTACAGTGATTTTGTTGCATTACAAATAACATTTTTGTTTTGTTGTTAGTGTTCTGTTATGTTTTTCCCCATATCAAAAGCCCTGGATTTATTGTACTTTTCCACCCGTAAGGCTATAAATATTTTATTAAATGTTTAAGTGATACAATTTTTTGAAAATGAGGTGAGCTAAAAATGTAACGTAGAACTAGGGCTTGAATGTACAGTAACAAACAGTTACATGACCTTTCAACATCTTCATATCAGAACCATGGACAGTGTCGTGACTTGACTTTAACATTAATCTGAGGACTGTTATCTAATCAACTATGATTAATTGTTACCCGAATTTTGATGAATAATGTAACAATGAACTCGTTAGGATCTGGGGCACCACGAGAGCAGTTCTTTAGTTACCATCTCCCGAATTAAACTCTAAAAGTTCTTTACCAATCACATCTATTAACAGTCAACGTATTTTTTATTTTATTTTTTTATTTCACCTTTATTTAACCAGGTAAGCCAGTTGAGAACAAGTTCTCATTTACAACTGCGACCTGGCCAAGATAAAGCAAAGCAGTGCGATAAAAACAACAACACAGAGTTACATATGGGGTAAAAAAACATAAAGTCAAAAAATACAACAGAAATATATATACAATGTGTGCAAATGTAGCAAGTTATGGAGGTAAGGCAATAAATAGGCCATAGTGCAAAATAGTTACAATTAGTATTAACACTGGAATGCTAGATGTGCAAAAAGATTATGTGCAAATAGAGATACTGGGGTGCAAAAGAGCAAAATAAAAAACAATATAGGGATGAGGTAGTTGGGTGGGCTAATTTCAGATGGGCTGTGTACAGGTGCAGTGATCGGTAAGGTGCTCTGACAACTGATGTTTAAAGTTAGTGAGGGAGATAAGAGTCTCCAGCTTCAGAGATTTTTGCAATTCGTTCCAGTCATTGGCAGCAGAGAACTGGAAGGAATGGCGGCCAAAGGAGGTGTTGGCTTTGGGATTGACCAGTGAGATATACCTGCTGGAGCGCAGACTACGGGTGGGTGTTGCTATGGTGACCAATGAGCTAAAATAAGGCGGGGATTTGCCTAGCAGTGATTTATAGATGGCCTGGAGCCAGTGGGTTTGACGACGAACATGTAGTGAGGACAAGCCAACAAGAGCGTACAGGTCACAGTGGTGGGTAGTGTATGGGGCTTTGGAGACAAAACGGAGGGCACTGTGATAGACTACATCCAATTTGCTGAGTAGAGTGTTGGAGGCTATTTTGTAAATGACATCGCCGAAGTCAAGGATCGGTAGGATAGTCAGTTTTACGAGGGCATGTTTGGCAGCATGAGTGAAGGAGGCTTTGTTGCGAAATATGAAGCCGATTCTAGATGTAACTTTGGATTGGAGATTATTTTAATGTGAGTCTGGAAGGAGAGTTTACAGTCTAACCAGACACCTAGGTATTTGTAGTTGTCCACATACTCTAGGTCAGACCCGTCGAGAGTGGTGATTCTAGTCGGGTGGGCGGGTGCCAGCAGCGTTCGATTGAAGAGCATGCATTTAGTTGTACTAGTGTTTAAGAGCAGTTGGAGGCTATGGCATTGAATGGCATTGAAGCTCGTTTGGAGGTTTGTTAACACAGTGTCCAATGAAGGGCCAGATGTATACAAAATGGTGTCGTCTGCGTAGAGGTGGAGCTGAGAGTCACCAGCAGCAAGAGCGACATCATTGATATACACGGAGAACAGAGTCGGCCCAAGAATTGAACCCTGTGGCACCCCCATAGAGACTGCCATAGGTCCAGACAACAGGCCCTCCGATTTGACACATTGAACTCTATCTGAGAAGTAGTTGGTGAACCAGGCGAGGCAGTCATTTGAGAAACCAAGGCTATTTAGTCTGCCAATAAGAATGCGGTGGTTGACAGAGTCGAAAGCCTTGGCCAGGTCGATGAAGACTGCTGCACAGTACTGTCTATTATCGATCGCGGTTATAATATCATTTAGGACCTTGAGCGTGGCTGAAGTGCACCCATGACCAGCTCGGAAACCGGATTGCATAGCGGAGAAGGTACGGTGGGATTCGAAATGGTCGGTGATCTGTTTGTTAACTTGGCTTTCAAATACTTTCGAAAGGCAGGGCAGGATGGATATAGGTCTGTAACAGCTTGGATCTAGAGTGTCACCCCCTTTGAAGAGGGGGATGACCGCGGCAGCTTTCCAATCTCTGGGGATCTCAGACGTTACGAAAGAGAGGTTGAACAGGCTAGTAATAGGGGGTTGCGACAATTTCGCGGCTAGTTTTAGAAAGAAAGGGTCCAGATTGTCTAGCCCAGCTGATTTGTAGGGGTCCAGATTTTGCAGCTCTTTCAGAACATCAGCTGTCTGAATTTGTGTGAAGGAGAAGCGGGGGGCATGGGCAAGTTGCAGCGGAGGGTGCAGAGTTGGTGGCCGGGGTAGTGGTAGCCAGGTGGAAAGCATGGCCAGCCGTAGCAAAATGCTTGTTGAAATTCTCGATTATTGTAGATTTATCGGTGGTGATAGTGTTTCCTAGCCTCCGTGCAGTGGGCAGCTGGGAGGAAGTGCTCTTATTTTCCATGGACTTTACAGTGTCCCAAAACTTTTTTCTGTTTGAAAAAGTTAGCCTTTGCTTTCCTGACTGCTTGTGTATATTGGTTCCTAACTTCCCTGAAAAGTTGCATATCGCGGGGGCTATTTGATGCTAATGCAGTACGCCACAGGATGTTTTTGTGCTGGTCCTGGGCAGTCAAGTCTGAGGAGAACCAGGGGCTATATCTGTTCTTAGTTCTGTATTTTTTGAATGGGGCATGTTTATTTAAGATTGAGAGGAAATTACTTTTAAAGAACAACCAGGCATCCTCTACTGACGGAATGAGTTCTATATCCATCCAGGATACCTGGGCCAGGTCAATTAGGAAGGCCTGCTCGCTAAAGTGTTTTAGGGAGCGTTTGACAGTGATGAGGGGTGGTCGTTTGACCGCGGACCCGTTACGGACGCAGGCAATAAGGCAGTGATCCCTGAGATCCTGGTTGAAGACAGCGGAGGTGTATTTAGAGGGTAAGTTAGTCAGGATGATATCTATGAGGGTACCCATGTTTACGGATTTAGGGTTGTACCTGGTAGGTTCGTTGATCATTTGTGTGAGATTGAGGGCATCTAGTTTGGATTGTAGGATGGCCGGGGTGTTAAGCATATCCCAATTTAGGTCACCAAGCAGTACGAACTCTGAGGATAAATGGGGGGCAATCAATTCACAAATGGTGTCCAGGGCACAGCTGGGGGCTGAGGGTGGTCTGTAGCAAGCGGCAACAGTGAGAGACTTATTTCTGGAAAGGTGGATTTTTAGAAGTAGAAGCTCAAACAGTTTGGGCACAGACCTGGATAGTATGATAGATCTCTACAGTAGATTGCAACTCCACCCCCTTTGGCAGTTCTATCTAGACGGAAAATGTTGTAGTTGGGGATGGAAATTTCAGCATTTTTGGTGGCCTTCCTAAGCCAGGATTCAGACACTGCTAGAACATCAGGGTTGGCGGAGTGTGCTAACGCAGTGAATAACTTAAACTTAGGAAGTAGACTTCTGATATTTACATGCAAGAAACCAAGACTTTTGCGATTACAGAAGTCAGCAAATGATAGCGCCTGGGGAGTAGGAGTGATACTGAGGGCTGCAGGGCCTGGGTTAGCCTCTACATCACCGGAGGAACAGAGGAGGACTAGAATAAGGATACGGCTAAAGGCTTTAAGAACTGGTCTTCTAGTGCGTTGGGTACATAGAATAAAGGGGGCAGATTTCCGGGCATGGAGGAAAGATTCAGGGCATTATGTACAGACAAGGATATGGAAGGATATGAGTAAAGTGGAGGTAAACCTAAGCGTTGGGTAACAATGAAAGAGATAGTATCACTGGAGGCACCAATTGAGTCGGTCTCCGCGTGTATGGGGGGTGGGACAAAGGAGCTATCTAAGGCAGGTTTAGCTGAGCTGGGGGATCTACAGTGAAATAGTACAATTAGAAATAACCGAAACAACAATAAGCTAACCATATTGACAAGGGAGAGAGGCATAAAGCAATCACAGGTGTAATTTGAGAGAGCTAAGACAACAGTTGGTAATGACGACACAGTTTGGGCTGAGGCTAAACATAAACAGGATGCAGTACCGTAAAAAGGAACAGTCCAGCAGACATCAGCTGTATAGCTGAGTTATCATAAGGTCCGGTGAACAGCAATAGGATAGTTCGGAGGTAGTTCGGGGGCTGGCTGCTAAAGCACTAGCGAGCAAGAGGCCACGGCTAGCGTGTGCTAGCGGGCCGGGGCTAGCAGATGGAATCTTCAAGGTCTATGTCGTAACGGGAAGCCTGTTGTAACCACATCAGACGATTTCGTCGGCAGACCAGTCGTGTAGGATCGGCGGGGCTCCGTGTCAACACTAGGTGGTCCCGTCCGGTTGACAGAGAGGTAGATAGCCGGGAGATGGGAGATGGGCCTAGCTCAGGATGATTAGCCAGACCACAACGTCCATTTTGTTGCAGCTAGCTGGTAGCGATGAATCCGGAGTTAAAGGTCCAGTGATTCAGTGATTCCGGCAGAAAAACTGATATGTTCTGTGTCGATAACGCGCTGTGCCGACAGTGCAGACTGGCCGAATAATAGTCCAGACTAGAGCTGGCTGGTAGGTGGTGCAGGCCATGGACAATGGTGAAAAACCGCTAACGGTAGCTGATAGCAAGTAGCTAGTTAGCTGGCTACTCCCGTCCGGTAGACCTAGAGGTAGATAGCCTGGATATGAGCCTGGCTCTAGGCTAGCTCGTGGCTAACTGGTGCTTGCATCGGGGGCAGTGGTGATTAGCCAAACAGCAACATCCATTCGGTTGCGGCTAGCTAGTTGCGATCCGGTGATTAATGTCCAGTGATTAAATTATTCCGGCAGAAAAATCCAATGTTCTGGGTGAAATACCGCTAACTGTGGCTAATAGCAAGTAGCTAGTTAGCTGGCTAGCTAGTTTCAACTGGAGATTCTAGATAAAAGGTAAGTCAATAATAGAATCCGTTCCACATTGAGTGAGGCGGGTTGCAGGAAAGTATATTTTGTAGAAGGATGAAAAGTCTGATAGGAAAATATGTACGAAAAATACAAAAAAGCTGGGTATTTAAAGGCTATTTACAGACACACGACAAAAACAGAACTGCACTACTACGCCATCTTGGATTCCATGGAGGTATTAATCATAACCTCGTATCATATCATCATTCTGAACAGTCGTAACCTCCTTTCATCTGCAAAAACCCGAGCCTTACTTATGATTCAGTACTACAGAAATGTGTTTAATTATTTATTTAGTAGCTAATTAAATGGGAACACAGGATAAACACACCCACTCTACTGGTTATTGACTGGAAACGTAATGCGATGAAAATAGGTCCCTAGCGGAATGACAACAACATTGATGCTTGTTAAAGAAGAGAGGGAGAGAATCACTTAACAATGCCACATTCGGAAACTACTCTCCTCTACTGTAACCATATACTTTGCACACAAACCGCCGCCCTCTTTGATATGCCTGGTTCGCCATGTATCTCTCTCGGTGGACAGGGCCGCCTTGGAAAGGTAGTTGGGCCTTTTCGCGGAACGCTTTTAAGGCTCTGATTGTCCGAAGGGGTTCCAACAAGTCTTCTGTTTTTCTCCTCTGTAGTTGTCTGGTATCCGGTGACTTGTCATGTAGTCCTGAACAGAACTACAAAATTGATTTTCCTTCCATACGCTCTTAAAGTTGCTTCTTTGAAGATAGGCTAGCCAGCCGTATCGATGGTTCCCCAGTGGGGTGATGAGAGTAGCGTAATACGGTGGTTTGAGCAGGGTAGCAGATGGTGATTTTACCCACGCACAGCTACGTATTATACTCAACAAAAATATAAATGCAACAATTTAAACAATTTTACTGAGTTAAAGTTCTTACAAGATAATCTGTACATTGAAATAAATTCATTAGGCCCTAATCTATGGATTAGGCCCACCCACTTGGGAGACATGCCCACCCACTGGGGAGCCAGGCCCAGCCAGCCAATCAGAATGAGTTTTTCCCCACAAAGGGCTTTATTACAGACCGGGTGGCTGGTCTCAGACGATCACGCAGGTGAAGAAGCCGGATGTGGTTGTTAGGCCAGTTGGAAGTACTGCCAAATTCTCTGAAACAATGTTGGAGATGGCTTATGGTAGAAATATGAACATTCAATTCTCAGGCAACATCTCTGGTGGGCAGTCCTGTAGTCAGCATGCCAATTGCACAATCCCTCAATACTTGAGACATCTGTGGCATTGTGTTGTGACAAAACTGCACATTTTATAGTGCCCTTTTATTGTTCCCAGCACCTGTGTAATGATCATGCTGTTTAATCAGCTTCTTGACATGCCACACCTGTCAGGTGGATGGATTATCTTGGCAAAGGAGAAATGCTCACTAACAGGGATATAAACACATTTGAGAGAAATAAGCTGTTTGTGCGTATGGAACATTTCTGGGATCTTTTCTTTCAGCTCCTGAAACATGGGACCAACACTTTACATTTTGCGTTTATATTTTTGTTCAGTATAGTAAAGACAAGATTAAATTGAGACTAGTTTGATGGGTAAAAATGTGATTACTTGATGAGAGAACAGTGTGTGCAGCCTGAAGCTTTTTTTGCTTGCATTCTGTCCCTATAGTCCCATCATGCAGCCCATATGTTTTAGTTTGTAAGACATTCTAAGGTTTCTGTAATTCACAACTAAAGTTGCCAAATAACTTTAAATCTAGCAAATAGGACCTGTTTCAAATGATCACTTTTACGCTCAGCATAGCCACTTCATATGCGCATGGGCTCTGGATTGGGAGAAATATCCTTTCTATTTTATTCACATAAATTCAATTATATTCTTCTTACTATAAAATAATTGCATGGGACTTGAGCTTATCTTGTCTGCTAAATGAACAAGCCTATGGCATGGTGCATAGCCAGATAATATACAGTAGGCCAACTCTTCTGTTCTTCTGAAATACAGTTTCTTCATATCATGTTTCTTTAGTCCTGCCTAAAATAAATCATTGATTTATTGTGATGGTGTATATTAAATCATTTAGACTTCTTAAAATTGTTGATGTTTCAAAGGCACGCATCATAGCCCAGGTGTTTATTTGCATGAATCACTGGACACAACAGGCGATTTTTAGACAGGCTTCTATTTGAGCCAGGCTTCTATTTCCTTTATGCACACAGCTTTTGCTAATTTGCATAGTCAATTGTTTAATTCCAGCTTTCACTTCCAGAATTTTAATAAATGTATTAATTTCCTGCACTAATGTGTTATCATTTACATGTCACATTTATTTTGTCTTAGTATGCCTCTATTTCGAGAAAAAAAAAAACTTCCTTGACAGAATAAATATTCTCCTCTAACTGTGCATTTTCAGCAGTTCTTACTTGCGCCACTAGAGGGCGATCGGGCGATTTCTTGGTCTGTACTCCCGAAGCTGTTCACTGTTTTTGTGCTTGCCAGTTAGCAGTTGTCAGCTGTTAGCCAGTTTCTTACTGAATTATTTAATGTAACAAATCAAACATTAAACCTTGTAAACAATTCATGGTAATTCATGGTAACCTCGTAAATAATTAATTTAGACCAGGCGTTTATTTGAAACAGGCGTTTATTGACTGAAATGTTTGTCATTGTTAGGATATTAAGAAGGACAGGAGGCTACTTGAGACTCAGCATTTCATATAAGTTTTATGGTATGTTAATTCACGGTCAATTACTGTGAGACCGGCAGTCTATTGCATGACAATAACCAGCTGACAAAATGTCATGACCTACACAGCCCTAGGTAGAACATCTTAAAATACTATGGCAATCTTAGTGCAACACCGAGCCTAATCAAGAGATTTTGGCCTTTTGGGGAGGCTGAAAGAAGCAACATTCAGCCAATATCTGAGAGGAAGTTATGTATCTTTATCGAAAGCTTGAGGACTTTCTTTTTTTACAACTTAAATTTTTCTGATTTATAAAATTGAGAAATGTTAAGTGGGACATCTGTTAAACATTTAATTACATTTGAGTGTACAAACATTTTGCCCTCAGAACAGCCTCAATTCATTGGGTCAGACTCTACAAGGTGTCGAAAGCGTTCCACAGGGATGCTGGCCCATGTTGACTCCAGTGCTTCCCACAGTTGTGTGAAGTTGGCTGGATGTCCATTGGGTGGTAGACCATTCTTGATACACACGTGAAACTGTTGAGTGTGAAAAAACCAGCACCGTCGCAGTTCATGACCCAAATTTATGCTCCTGGCACATACCATACTCCGTTCAAAGGCACAAACATATTTTGTCTTGTCCATTCACCCTCTGAATGGCACATGTATAAAATCCATGTCTCAATTGTCTCAAGGCTTAAAAATCCTTTAACCTGTCTCCTCCCCTTCATTTACACTGATTGACGTGGATTTAACAAGTGACATCAATAAGGGATCATAGCTTTCATCTGGATTCACCTGGTCAGTCTTTCATGGAAAGTGCAGGTATCCTTAATGTTTTGTAAACTCAGTGTATATCTGGAGTTAAACTGTAGCCCTGACAATAATGTATTTATTTTCCCTTAGTACTTCCTGCTCCAGAGCAGCTTACTGTTGACTCAGTGGACACCACATCAGCTGCTGTTAGCTGGAGCCAGCCACCAGGATTGGACCAAACCCAACATCATTACCAGATCTCCTACCACTGTCCAGGGACAGAACCACACATCACTAACAAATCTTCACACAACATCACTCTCTCTGACCTGCAACCTGCTACTGAATACTCTGTCACTGTCTGCACTGTGTTGGAAAATGGAAAGCAAAGTCAACTGGTGTCTACAACCCTCACCACAGGTAAGTACCCTATTTAAATATTATTTCTGGTTATCAAAATGACTATGTGAATTCCCCAGATCTCGAAATGCAGTTTGGTAGTGAAATCAATAAAAATGGTTTATACAGTGCATTCTGAAAGTATTCCGACCCCTTAACTTTTTCCACATTTTGTTACATTACAGCCTTAATAAAACATTTATAAAATATATTTTGTTTCATCAATCTACACACAGTACCCCATAATGACAAAACAAAAACTGGTTATTAGAATTTGCTGCAAATTTATTACAAATTAAAAAGTATTCAGAGCCTTTGCTATGAGACTTGAACTTGAGCTCAGGTGCATCCTGTTTCGAATGATCCTCCTTGATATGTTTCCACAACTTGATTGGACTTCACCTGTGGTAAATTCAATTGATTGGACATGATTTGGAAAGGAACACACCTGTCTATATAAAATGTCCCACAGTTGACAGTGCATGTCAGAGCAAAATTGTCCGTAGAGCTCCGAAACAGGATTGTGTCGAGGCACATATCTGGGAAAGGGTACCAAAACATGTCTGCTGCATTGAAGGTCCCCAAGAACACAGTGGCTTCCATCATTCTTAAATGGAAGAAGTTTGGAACCACCAAGATGCTTCCTAGAGTTGGCCACCTGGCCAAAACTGAGCAATCAGGGGAGAAGGGCCTTAGTCAGGTAGTTGACAGAGAACCCGATGGTCACTCTGACAGAGCTCCAGAGTTCCTCTGTGGAGATGGGAGAACCTTCCAGAAAGACCACCATCTCTGCAGCACTCCACCAATCAGGCATTTATGGTAGGGTGGCCAGACGGAAGCCACTCCTCAGTAAAAGGCACATGCAAGCTAGATTATATGGTCTGATGAAACCAAGATTTAACTATTTGACCTGAATACGAATCATCACGTCTGGAGAAAACCTGGCACCATCCCTACGGTGAAGCATGGTGGTGGCAACATCATGCTGTGGGGATGGTTTTCAGCGGCAGGGCCTGGGAGACTAGTCAGGATCAAGGGAGAGATTAACGGAGCAAAGTACAGAAAGATCCTTGATGAAAACCTGCTCCAGAGCGCTCAGGACCTCAGACTGGAGAATAGCAGGAGTGGCTTCGGGAAAAGTCTCTGAATGTCCTTGAGTGGCCCAGCCTGAGCCCGGACTTAAATCCTATCGAACATCTCTGGAGAGGCCTAAAAATAGCTGTGCAGTGACGCTCCCCATCCAACCTGACAGAGCTTGAGAGGATCTAAAAAGAATGGGAGAAACTCTCCAAATACAGGTGTGTCAAGCTTGTAGCGTCATACGCAAGAAGACTCAAGGCTGTAATCGCTGCCAAAGGTACTTCAACAAAGTACTGAGTAAAGGGTCTGAATACTTATGTAAATGTGATATTTCCGTTTTTTTATTTTATAAATTTGCAAAAAATTGTAAAAACCTGGTTTTGCTTTGTCATTATGGGGAATTGTGTGTAGATTGACAAGGGGGGAAAACAATGTAATTAATTTTAGAATAAGGCTGTAACGTAACAGAATGTGGAAAAAGTCAATGGGTCTGAATACTTTGCGAATGCACTAATATCTGAGTTCATGCTTTCTTCCATTCCTGTGAGTCATTAAGTCAAGGAGTTGATCTGCCTCTGGTTGCTTTAACTTTATCAGTAGTACAGTGTTAAACACTTGTTATTGTGGAGATGATTTACAGTGCCTTGCAAAAGTATTCATCCCCCTTGGCGTTTTTCCTATTTTGTTGCATTACAACCTGTAATTTAAATTGATTTGGATTTCATGTAATGGACATGCACAAAATAGTCCAAACTGGTGAAGTGAAATGAAAAAAATTACGTGCATATGTATTCAACACCTTTGCTATGAAGCCCCTAAATAAGATATTGTGCAACCAATTACCTTCAGAAGTCACATATTTAGTTAAATAAAGTCCACCTGTGTGCAATCTAAGTGTCACGTGATCTGTCACATGATCTCAGTATATATACACCTGTTCTGAAAGGCCCCAGAGTCTGCAACACCACTAAGCAAGGGGCACCACCAAGCAAGCGGCACCATGAAGACCAAGGAGCTCTCCAAACAGGTCAGGGACAAAGTTGTGGAGAAGTACAGATCGGTGTTGGTTTATAAAAAAATATCTGAAACTTTGAACATCCATTATTAAAAAATGGAAAGAATATGGCACCACGACAAACCTGCCAATAGACGGCCGCCCACCAAAACTCACGGACCAGACAAGGAGGGAATTAATCAGAGGCAACAAAGAGACCAACGATAACCCTGAAAGAGCTGCAAAGCTCCACAGCGGAGATTGGAGTATCTGTCCATAGGACCACTTTAAGCTGTACACGCCACAGAGCTGGGCTTTACGGAAGAGTGGCCAGAAAAAAGCCATTGCTTAAAGAAGAAAATAAGCAAACGCATTTGGTGTTCGCCAAAAGGCATGTGGGAGACTCCCCAAACATATGGAAGAAGGTACTCTGGTCAGATGAGACTAAAATTGAGCTTTTTGGCCATCAAGGAAAACGCTATGTCTGGCGCAAACCCAACACCTCTCATCACCCCGAGAACACCATCCCCACAGTGAAACATGGTGGTGGCAGCATCATGCTGTGGGGATGTTTTTCATTGGCTGGGACCGGGAAACTGGTCAGAATTGAAGGAATGATGGATGGTGCTAAAAACAGGGAATTTCTTGAGGGAAACCTGTTTCAATCTTCCAGAGATTTGAGACTGGGACGGAGGTTCACCTTCCAGCAGGACAATGACCCTAAGCATACTGCTAAAGCAACACTTGAGTGGTTTAAAGGGAAACATTTAAATGTCTAAATGTCTTGGAATGGCCTAGTCAAAGCCCAGACCTCAATCCAATTGAGAATCTGTGGTATGACATAAAGATTGCTGTACACCAGCGGAACCCATCCAACTTGAAGGAGATGGAGCAGTTTTGCCTTGAAAAATCCCAGTGGCTAGATGTGCCAAGCTTATAGAGACATACCCCAAGAGACTTGCAGCTGTAATTGCTGCAAAAGGTGTCTCTACAAAGTATTGACTTTGAATAGTTATGCACGCTCAAGTTTTCTGTTTTTTTGTCATTTCTTGTTTGTTTCACAATAAAATGTATTTTGCATCTTCAAAGCGGTAGGCATGTTGTGTAGATCAAATGATACAAACCCGAATTTTTTTAAATAAATTAATTCCAGGTTGTAAGGCAACAAAATAGGAAAAATGCCAAGGGGGGGTGTGAATACTTTCGCAAGCCACTGTATAATCACACCATTCTTATAATTTATATAAATGAATGAATATAGCATAAACTCTTCATTTTTATTACATTACAAATCTAACCTATGTTGTGTGACTTCTGCCTTAGCTTATTTCTTCCCATATCAAAATGAATTGCAGACTGCAAAGCTGACCTTTTTTGATTTTTCAAGTACTATTCTACTTTCCCTTCTGTAGTTTCTAGAGATTAACAACAGTTTATTTTCCCTCAGTACCTCCTGCTCCGGACCAGCTAACTGTTGACACCACGTCAGGTACTGTTAGCTGGAACCAGCCACCAGGATTGGACCAAACCCAACATCATTACCAGATCTCCTACCAGTGTCCAGGGACAAAACCCCACTACACTACCACATCTTCACACAGCCTCACTCTCTCTGACCTGCAATGTGGTACTCAGTACTCTGTCACTGTCTGCACTGTGCTGGAAAATGGAAAGAAAAGTAAACTGGTGTCAACAACCCTCACCAAAGGTAACGAAGTACCCAACTTAAGTATTATATCTAGTGTCAAAGTTGATTAAACATTAACTAGTTATCAAAATGACTCTAAACTAATCATAATGGATGTGTCAGCATTGGATGTAAAGGTACAGTATCTTCCCTGATGAGAAATATACATTGGGGGGAAAAAAGTATTTAGTCAGCCACCAATTGTGCAAGTTCTCCCACTTAAAAAGATGAGAGAGGCCTGTAATTTTCATCATAGGTACACGTCAACTATGACAGACAAAATGAGAAAAACAATTCCAGAAAATCACATTGTAGGATTTTTAATGAATTTATTTGCAAATTATGGTGGAAAATAAGTATTTGGTCAATAACAAAAGTTTCTCAATACTTTGTTATATACCCTTTGTTGGCAATGACACAGGTCAAACGTTTTCTGTAAGTCTTCACAAGGTTTTCACACACTGTTGCTGGTATTTTGGCCCATTCCTCCATGCAGATCTCCTCTAGAGCAGTGATGTTTTGGGGCTGTCGCTGGGCAACACGGACTTTCAACTCCCTCCAAAGATTTTCTATTGGGTTGAGATCTGGAGACTGGCTAGGCCACTCCAGGACCTTGAAATGCTTCTTACGAAGCCACTCCTTCGTTGCCCGGGCGGTGTGTTTGGGATCGTTGTCATGCTGAAAGACCCAGCCACGTTTCATCTTCAATGCCCTTGCTGATGGAAGGAGGTTTTCACTCAAAATCTCACGATACATGGCCCCATTCATTCTTTCCTTTACACGGATCAGTCGTCCTGGTCCCTTTGCAGAAAAACAGCCCCAAAGCATGATGTTTCCACCCCCATGCTTCACAGTAGGTATGGTATTCTTTGGATGCAACTCAGCATTCTTTGTCCTCCAAACACGACGAGTTGAGTTTTTACCAAAAAGTTATATTTTGGTTTCATCTGACCATATGACATTCTCCCAATCCTCTTCTGGATCATCCAAATGCACTCTAGCAAACTTCAGACGGGCCTGGACATGTACTGGCTTAAGCAGGGGGGACACGTCTGGCACTGCAGGATTTGAGTCCCTGGCGGCGTAGTGTGTTACTGATGGTAGGCTTTGTTACTTTGGTCCCAGCTCTCTGCAGGTCATTCACTAGGTCCCCCCGTGTGGTTCTGGGATTTTTGCTCACCGTTCTTGTGATGATTTTGACCCCACGGGGTGAGATCTTGCGTGGAGCCCCAGATCGTCAGGGAGATTATCAGTGGTCTTGTATGTCTTCCATTTCCTAATAATTGCTCCCACAGTTGATTTCTTCAAACCAAGCTGCTTACCTATTGCAGATTCAGTCTTCCCAGCCTGGTGCAGGTCTACAATTTTGTTTCTGGTGTCCTTTGACAGCTCTTTGGTCTTGGCCATAGTGGAGTTTGGAGTGTGACTGTTTGAGGTTGTGGACATGTGTCTTTTATACTGATAACAAGTTCAAACAGGTGCCATTAATACAGGTAACGAGTGGAGGACAGAGGAGCCTCTTAAAGAAGAAGTTACTCTTAATCTTGCTTGTTTTAGTCCATACTTTTCCTATTTGTTCTTTTTCCTCAATTTGTCTGTCATAGTTGACGTGTACCTATGATGAAAATTACAGGCCTCTCTCATCTTTTTAAGTGGGAGAACTTGCACAATTGGTGGCTGACTAAATACTTTTTTCCCCCACTGTATCATGGTGAATTCCGCAGATCTCATAATGCAGTTTGGTGCTGAAATCAATAAACAGCGTTTATAGTATCTGAATTCTTGCTCGCTTCCCATTAGTGTGAGTCAATAAATCAAGTAGTTGATCTGCCTCTGCTTGCTTTAACTTTATCAGTACTAGTGTAAAACACTTCTTATTGTGGAGAGTATTTATAATCACAGCATTCTTTATATTGAAAGAAATTGGTGTGGCGGCGACAATGTAGCAGCACCGTTAATAAATGAATACAGCAGAAACCCCTAATTTATGTTACTTTACAAATCTAACCAATGTTGTGACTTCTATTGTTTTTTTAACATATTTCTTTCCATATCAAAAGGAATTGCAAGCTGTAATCCTCCTGTAATATATTTCTGGAGTTAAACTATAGCCCTGACAATAATCTATTTCCCCTTAGTACCCCCAGCTCCAGACCAGCTGACTGTTAACTCAGTAGACACCACATCAGCTACTGTTAGCTGGAGCCAGCCACCAGGATTGGACCAAACCCAACATCATTACCAGATCATCTACTACGGTCCAGGGACAGAACCCCACTACACCACCACATCTTCACACAGCATCACTCTCTCTGACCTGCAAGGTGGTAGTCAGTACTCTGTCATTGTCTGCACTGTGCTGGAAAATGGAAAGCAAAGTCAACTAGTGTCAACAACCCTCACCACAGGTAAGGAAGTACCCTACTAAAGTATTATGTCTGGTGTCAAAGTTTATTTATTTTTAACTAGTTATAAAAATGACTGAACTAATCATAATGGATTTGTCAGCATGGGATGTAAAGGTACATTATCTTTTCTACTTTGACTACTATTGTACTTTTCCTCCTGTTAAAGATGATAGAAATCCTCATCATTTCATGATTTTCAATTTGAGTGTAATTATTTCTCTATAGCCTTTACTTTCTCACTCTGAACGCGATTGGGATGGGTGCGGCTTCTTGACAATGATCGCAATGGCTCCAATGCACAGCGCCCCTGGAGCAATTAGGATTAAGTGCCTTGCTAAAGGGCACTGCAACATATTTTTCACCTTGTCTGCTCCGGTATTCGAACCAGCAACCTTTCGGTTACAGGCCCAACACTGTGTCCTCCGTTAATATTGAGGCTACCTGCCTCTACCTTACCCCTACCTACAGTGTCCTCCGTTAATATGGAGGGTACCTGTCTCTACCTTACCCCTATCTACAGTGTCCTCTGTTAATATTGAGGCTACCTGCCTCTACCTTACCCCTACCTACAGTGTCCTCCGTTAATATGGAGGCTACCTGTCTCTACCTTACCCCTATCTACAGTGTCCTCCGTTAATATTGAGGCTACCTGCCTCTACCTTACCCCTACCTACAGTGTCCTCTGTTAATATTGAGGCTACCTGCCTCTACCTTACCCCCTATCTACAGTGTCCTCTGTTAATATTGAGGCTACCTGCCTCTACCTTACCCCTACCTACAGTGTCCTCTGTTAATATTGAGGCTACCTGCCTCTACCTTACCCCTATCTACAGTGTCCTCCGTTAATATTGAGGCTACCTGCCTCTACCTTACCCCTATCTACAGTGTCCTCTGTTAATATTGAGGCTACCTGCCTCTACCTTACCCCCATCTACAGTGTCCTCGGTAGTTATTGGGACAGTGCAGCATTTCTTCTTATGGCTCTATACTCCAAAAGTTTGGATTTGAAATCATGACTATGAGGTTAAAGTGCAGACAGTCAATTTTGATTTGATGGTATTTTCATCTATATCGGGTGAACCATTTAGAAATAACATCATGTGTGATAAAGTAGTTAAAAGTTTAGTATTCTCAGAATATCAGGCGCGGGCTGAAAATCGACATCTTCACATTGCATTTTTTTTTAGGGGGCAGGAGAATTAAAAATTATGATTAAAGCGCTTAAAGTATCCTTGTTATTTAAGCGCTTTAATCATAATTTTTACATTGCAAACAGTAAATATCATTTTTCATGCTACGAAAGGTAGCGGATCCGGCCAAATAGGTTCTGTAACGCATCAGTCCAAAATGGAGAGGTGCCGGATCCTGTTACCGCAGGATCTGGCTCAAATAAAGCACTGATGATACAAGTAAAACACATTAACACATTACCAAAGATCTTACTTTAATAATTTGTGATTCAGTACAGTGGTGGGAGAGACCCTCTGGAGTTGCTGCAGTGTGTGTTCTACTGGCTGTGATCATAGGCCTGTGGGTTTCCTGTAAGTGTTTTTTTTTTTTTTTACTAAAACATTTGTAGTCAATGTTGTGACAGTTACACATTTTGATTGACTTTTCCCTTTTACAGATGCCACTGTAGCGCGAGACCAGCTACAGTATAGTCTACATTTCAGGACCACAGAGAGAGACCAGCTACAGAATATTCTAAATACCAGGACCACAGAGAGAGATCAGCTACAGAATAGTCTAAATACCAGGACCACTGAGAGAGACCAGTTAAAAACCAGGCTTAGGTCCTATGGTGAGTGCAGTCTTTTATTTTCTTAATTTACAAGTATCATTTTATTTCATACTTAGAAGAGATGTAATTTATTTGTAGACTTTGAAATGCCTGCTGTTCTTTTTTTTTCATTTATTTCAGAGAAACCCTGTCTGAATGAATGGTGGAAGTTTGGCACCAGCTGTTATTATGTCTCCTCCACGAGGGACTCTGCCGGGGACGGTCAGCAGCAGTGCAGAGCAATGGGTGCTGAATTGGTTGTTATAAACAGCAGAGAAGAACAGGTAATAGAGAATACATTAGTAATGCTATAATACTACTGTTTCTTTATTATTATTATTATTATTATTATAATTATTAATCATTATCTACATCTCTGATTAGTATTCAATATGTAAATAATTGTATCACCAATGTTCATGTCACTGTCAATTTATAGAATATACTTCCTGCCAGCAAAGCAAGTTTGCATGAGATTATATCTATACCTATACTATAGTATAGCAGCTGAGGCTGCAACCTGATCTCATAGTTTCACTTCGACGTAATCTGGATCAAAGTCTATTTTTGACGCATTCATTCCATGTGGTTACAGGGTTAATTATGTGAGGTTACAGGGTTCAAACAGAAACAACTCAAAGGGTTATGGTTAGGGGTTAAGGTTAGGGCAATTGGTTGGGGAAGGCTTCAAACAAAAATGATTAAAAACAACGCTCTGTTTCCATCAAGTACTCTCCCTCTTGCCTGAGCATTGTGAACTGCCGTGGCGCAGTCGTCAGAGCAGATTGGTCTGTGTGGTGTGAGCACGCTTCCCCTCCAATCGTCCTGAGTTTTCACCAGTGCTCGGCAACATTTTTGTATTTTTTTGTGTGCGCTGAGGAAGGCATATATCAAAGTACTTAGGACCTTTTCAAACATCCTAAATCCCCTTGTATTTCTATTGACCAGGCTCAGTACATTATACTACTACTACTACTACTATTAGACTACTACTACTATTATTATTTATTAAAATGTAAAACTGTTTCTCTGCTGTGGAGATTAAATAATGGTCTTTGTTTTTCTTCCAAAATGATATTATAGATATTTATCCATGGATTAAAGAAGAATGTCTGGATTGGTGCACATAAAAATGACGGAATCTGGAAGTGGGTTGACGACACAGCATTTAAACCTACGTAAGTGAACAGGTTCTGGAGGACTTTTTTTCTGTTGTAATAAATTACTTTTTACAGTCTGATAATCTTGTCCTCAGCCAGCTGTCTCTCTCACTCTCTGTCGAATGGTAGCAATTGAGCCTGGAGACTAGGTTAACCGTCTGATTCTCTATTTTCTATTGGATGATATTAATCTCTGATTCTCTGTGTTGTTTATAGCTATTGGATGGAAGGGGAACCAAGTAACTTGAATGACGAGGTGGCTTGTATTGAGATCTCACAGACGGCATCAGACCCATTGAAGAGTTGGAAGGGTGGAATATGTACTTTAAATTACTGGGTGTGTGAAAAACCGTTCACACCGTAGTCTAATTATAATCACTAATGTAAGCCCCTATCTTATGGAGTTGCACTGGTTTTCCCTTTGTTAGGCTTAACGTGTTTCTATGTGTATCTATATTGAAATATGTATTTGATGTCTTTAAAGAGACCAGGGCTATGTGGAGTTTGTCCACCATTCATCAGGCCCAGGGGAGTGGAACTGTGGTCTAGTAGGCTCTAACTGTGGTCTAGTAGGCTCTAACTGTGGTCTAGTAGGCTCTAACTGTGGTCTAGTAGGCTCTAACTGTGGTCTAGTAGGCTCTAACTGTGGTTGACTTTTTTTAAAACTATATTTACAATTTTTACCATTTAATGTGTGCATACAACAATTGAATAAGATTCTGTTTTCATTTAAGTTTTTACAATTATCAATCCATTTCAAATGCAGCAGTGTTCTATGTTTCCTTCCATTCCATTCCATATGTACCATGTGTTCATTCTACTGAGTAAATACATCTATATACTGTGATCTAGGTATGTCATTTACTTGTCAGGTATACTGTAATACTAAGTGTTGTAATGTATGAATAGTAACTCCAATGTTTTCCTTCTAAATGGTGTCAGTTATTAGTTGACGTAGTACAGTAAAAACACTTTAGTTAATAGATAGAAAACAGTCGTTATCAGTAAAGTTATAGCAGTACCAGAATTGACCACTAGAAGGGTTGTGTCATCCATGGACATCTGACCAGAGCCCGTATTCACAAAGCATCCCAGAGTAAGAGTGCTGATCTAGGATCAGTTTTGTCTTTGACCTCTCTCTGGTAATGTTCGTTGTTTTATCTTTTTACTTAGCTTACCCAGTACAAAGGAACCGATGGGATAGTCCCAAAAGAGCAAACTCTGCCCAACTAGCAACACAATACTCCTGTTGGATGAAATATTCACATTTAGAACTTCTGTGCAGTATTCTGGAACTTGAACTTAAAACCTAAACATGTGCATCTTCTAAGGCTCCAACCTTAGCTATACCCACTGGATACCATTATGGACCTATAGCGTTCACATAATAATGGAGTCAGATTGATAAATGTAGGTTATTATTATATTCAACATAATTTCTACACATCTACACCTTAACAGGTGTCTTGAACATACTGAAGTCTGAGATTTCTGAGTTCCCAGGTGTTTTGAATGCAGCATTAGGGGATCTGTTCTCCACCACCCACAACCTATCTGGGTACATCATTTGTCCCCCACAACCTTCCTGGGTACATCATTAGGGGATCTGTTCAGATATGTTATGATATGATATGAGATCAGATCAGATATGATACTGTATGAGATCAGATCACATATAATTTATTAGATATGATATGTGGGGGGGTGTTCAGCTGCAGGGTGTGGTACGACGGTGAGGTGGCGGAAGCAGAAGTGTCGTTTGAAGCTGAAAGCATGTCGAGGACAGTTAGCGAGAAAGATGAGTGGACAACAGTGAAGTCCAAGAATGGAACAAAAATGGTTAAAATTGTTGTGGAAAATGAGTCTGATGAATCGTTCCTTGTTGGAGTACGTTTTTTGGATGAAGATGTTTATTTGGGAAACCCTTTTGAAGTCATGAGGATGGTGAAGAAGGCTTTGGGAAAAGTGGATGCAGTCAAAGTAACCCGGAGTGGTATGGTGTTGATATCATAGTAACCAGGAGTGGTATGGTGTTGATATCATAGTAACCCGGAGTGGTATGGTGTTGATATCATAGTAACCCGGAGTGGTATGGTGTTGATATCATAGTAACCAGGAGTGGTATGGTGTTGATATCATAGTAACCAGGAGTGGTATGGTGTTGATATCATAGTAACCAGGAGTGGTGTTGTGTTGATATCATAGTAACCAGGAGTGGTATGGTGTTGATATCATAGTAACTAGGAGTGGTATGGTGTTGATATCATAGTAACCAGGAGTGGTATGGTGTTGATATCATAGCAACCAGGAGTGGTATGGTGTTGATATCATAGCAACCAGGAGTGGTATGGTGTTGATATCATAGCAACCAGGAGTGGTATGGTGTTGATATCATAGTAACCAGGAGTGGTATGGTGTTGATATCATAGCAACCAGGAGTGGTATGGTGTTGATATCATAGCAACCAGGAGTGGTATGGTGTTGATATCATAGTAACCAGGAGTGGTATGGTGTTGATATCATAGTAACCAGGAGTGGTATGGTGTTGATATCGTGTGTATCTAAACAGAAAAAGGAGCGTGCATTGTGGCTCGAGAAATGATTGACACATGAGGTGAAAAGCTTTGATTTTCAGAGCAGGGCACTGGTAAAATGTGCTATTTCCGGCGTCCCGTTGGACATTGATAAACAATAACTTAAGCTAAAAAATCCAGGAGTAGCTAATGCACGTTGCTTGGCCCGTATGGAGAATGGGAAAAATTAGCAAAGTTTATCTGTATTATTGATGTTTGATGAGTATTTACCATCCTATGTAAAGTTGTGATGTATAAGATATGCCGTAAGAGCGTTCGTGCAAAACCCTATGCAATGCACGAAGTGTAAAAAGTGTGGCCATGTGTCTAGTGTTTACAGATGGAAGGAATATGTTATTGAAGAGTCTGAATGTAAAATGTTGCAACTGTAGTGGGGATCATATTTCCGAATTCCCTGAGTGCCCTGTTAGAGTGAAAGAGGTTGAGCTATCAAGCAAATCTCTTATGTGGAGGCGGTGAAGAACGTTGAAGGGGAAAGAGTCCTCAGTTCTGAAGATATGGCGGTGGATCCACCACAACCAGTTGCACATGTTATACATCAACCAAGTAATCTGGATACACTTATTGTGAAGAAGGTGTATTTTGTAGTATTTGTAGCCACAGTTATTAATTGTACTGCACAAGTGTCCAATAAGCTGGACAGCATTATATCTGCAGCCGATACGTTTTTGGGCCTGCAAGACTTAACAGCAGAAGCACTGCAAGGATCCTTATTATCTACCTGTACAGTAGGTGGCGGAATGCAGATACAATTGTTGCGAATGCCATTATACCAAAGAAGAAGAGGAAAGTCAATTCGACAACTCTTTTACGTGGCTTTACCCGAGTCTTCATGACAGCAGGAGAAATGGTAGGTTCATATTTTTATTAAATAAGTCAGGTGTAAGATTCTTTAGGAGTCAATTCTTATTTATCCCAACGATACGTGAACATAATAAGGCCCGGTTTTCAACTTCTCTTTCTAATAAATGGCAGGTAAAAATATCAAATACCCTACTAGGCCCACTACGGCGGAGTGCGCACAAGGAAGTCTACGAAAGGTGTTGTCTTTTACACAGCGATCTGACGCTGAGATGTAATCTATTAAGCCGATATATTGATATATTTATCCTAAAATAATACATGCTTATGTCGAAAGAAACAATAGACAATCGTGCCTATACAGTGTATTTCTTTCAAACGTTGATAGGTGGTCATGTCGATGAGTGCCCTGTAGGCCTAATTGACTTGCGGTACATTTTTACTGTGTCCGTGTCCGAATACCCATACTTATGTTTAATTAGTAGGCATTTTAGGTATGCGAAAATAGGGCGTTTTTTATGTTATGTGAAATTTCGAAAATAATGTAACATTTCGAAAATGGAGTGCTTTTAGGAAGTAGTGGGCAATGCAGATTTCAGACATGGCCTATGACTTCCCGTCGCAGCTGCACCCAGTCAAACCGGACAACATGGATGCGTAAAAACGCGACCACTTTCGGTTTAAGTTGGAACCATAGAGCTAGATAGAGGACTCACCCTTGTATCTATTCTATTTAGCATCTCTGACAGCTTGGGCAGAGCCGATGAGGCTATCTCCATTTTAAAGGAGTACATTTTCTTCTTCAGCCAGTGATGTTGGAAGTCCCACCCAGTTGACTACGTCATGAAAGGAACTTGACACAGACACGAATGATCTGTTTAGTGTGTTATCACACTATTGGTGGTTTGTTGTGACCAAGTGTTGGTGCTATACGGTGTGTTATTGTTATTGGATGCTAGCTTGCTAGTTAGCTATGGTGTCATAGTTGAATAAAGTGGGTTGAGTCTATTCCTTTAAACATTGAACCGCTGTGGTTCACAACAATTCTGATTTCTAAAGGTGGAAGTTGGGAGAGTTTTTGTTCGGGTGGTTCAGTGAAACAATTTTAGTTTCTGAGGTAGAAGTTTTTGGTGAGGGAGGCCCTGCTCTCTCCGCTCCCAGATGCTTAGCTCATTTCATTCCGATCTCCTCTGCATTTTTGTAGCCATTTGCTACAGCCTGTCAACTATGCCTCTGCCTATCCCTGTTCTCTCCTCTCTGCACAGGCTACACAAACGCACCACACCGCGTGGCTGCTGCCTCTCTAACCTGGTGGTCCCTGCACGCACCACCCACGTGGAGTTCCAGGTCGCAGGCAGCCTCTGGAACTGCCGTTCTGCTGCCAACAAAGCTGACTTCATCCCAGCCTATGCCAACCTCCAGTCCCTCGACTTCCTGGCGCTGACGGAAACATGGATCACTACTGAAAACACTGCTACTCCTACTGCTCTCTCCTCGTCTGACCATGTGTTCTCGCATACCCCGAGAGCATCTGGTCAGAGGGGTGGTGGTACAGGAATCCTCATCTCTCCCAAGTGGACATTCTCAATTTTCCCCCTAACCCATCTGTCTATCTCCTCATTTGAATTCCATGCTGTCACAGTCACTAGCCCATTTAAGCTTAATATCCTTGTCATCTATCGCCCTCCAGGTTCCCTTGGAGAGTTCATCAATGAGCTTGACGCCTTGATAAGTTCCTTCCCTGAGGATGGCTCACCCCTCACAGTTTTGGGGGATTTCAACCTCCCTATGTCCACATTTGACTCATTTCTCTCTGCCTCCTTCTTTCCACTCCTCTCCTCTTTTGACCTCACCCTCTCACCGTCCCCCCTACTCACAAGGCAGGCAATACGCTTGACCTCATCTTCACTAGATGCTGCTCCTCTACTAATCTCACTGCAACTCCCCTCCATGTCTCCGACCACTACTTTGTTTCCTTTTCTCTCTCGCTCTCCTCCCACACTACTCACTCTGCCCCTACACAGATGGTAATGCGCCGCCGCAACCTTCGCTCTCTCTCTCCCACTACTCTCTCCTCTTCCATCCTATCATCTCTTCCCTCTGCTCAATCCTTCTCCCTCCAATCTCCTGATTCTGCCTCCCTCAACCCTCCTCTCCTCCCTTTCTGCATCCTTTGACTCTCTGTGTCCCCTATCCTCCCGGCCGGCTCGGTCCTCCCCTCCAGCTCCGTGGCTTGATGACTCATTGCGAGCTCACAGAACAGAGCTCCGGGCAGCGGAGCGGAAATGGAAGAAAACTAAACTCCCTGCCGACCTGGCATCTTTTCACTCCCTCCTCTCTACATTTTCTTCATCTGTTTCTGCTGCTAAGGCCACCTTCTACCACTCTAAATTCCAAGCATCTGCCTCTAACCCTAGGAAGCTCTTTGCCACATTTTCCTCCCTCCTGAATCCTCCTCCCCCCCCTCCTCTCTCTGTGGATGACTTCGTCAACCACTTTGAAAAGAAGGTTGACGACATCCGATCCTCGTTTGTTAAGTCTAATGACACTGCTGGTCCTGCTCACACTGCCCTACCCTATGCTTTGACTTCTTTCTCCCCTCTCTCTCCAGATAAAATCCTGCGACTTGTGACTGCAGGCCGCCCAACAACCTGCCCGCTTGACCCCATCCCCTCCTCCCTTCTCCAGACCATCTCCGGTGACCTTCTCCCCTACCTCACCTCGCTGATCAACTCATCCTTGACCGCTGGCCATGTCCCTTCCGTCTTCAAGAGAGCGAGAGTTGCTCCCCTTCTCAAAAAACCAACACTCGACCCCACTGATGTCAACAACTACAGACCAGTATCCCTTCTTTCTTTTCTTTCCAAAACTATTGAGCGTGCCGTCTTTAGCCAACTCTCTTGCTATCTCTCTCAGAATGACCTTCTTGATCCAAACCAATCAGGTTTCAGGACTGGTCATTCAACTGAGACTGCTCTTCTCTGTGTCACGGAGACTCTCCGCACTGCTAAAGCTAACTCTCTCTCCTCTGCTCTTGTCCTTCTAGACCTGTCTGCTGCCTTTGATACTCTGAACCATCAGATCCTCCTCTCCACCCTCTCCGAGCTGGGCATCTCCGGCGCGGCTCACTCCTGGATTGCGTCCTACCTGACCGGTCGCTCCTACCAAGTGGCGTGGCGAAAGCTGTCTCCGCACCACGTGCTCTCACCACTGGTGTCCCCCAGGGCTCAGTTCTAGGCCCTCTCCTTTTCTCCCTATACACCAAGTCACTTGGCTCTGTCATATCCTCACATGGCCTTTCATATCATTGCTACGCTGACGATACACAACTAATCTTCTCCTTTCCCCCTTCTGATAACCAGGTGGCGAATCGCATCTCTGCATGTCTGGCAGACATATCAGTATGGATGACGGATCACCACCTCAAGCTGAACCCTGGCAAGACGGAGCTGCTCTTCCTCCCGGGGAAGGACTGCCCGTTCCATGATCTCGCCATCACGGTTGACAACTCCGCTGTGTCCTCCTCCCAGAGTGCGAAGAGCCTAGGCGTGACCCTGGACAACACCCTGTCGTTCTCCGCCAACATCAAGGCGGTGACCCGCTCCTGCAGGTTCATGCTCTACAACATTCGGAGAGTACGACCCTGCCTTACACAGGAAGCGGCACAGGTCCTAATTCAGGCACTTGTCATCTCCCGTCTGGACTACTGCAACTCGCTGTTGGCTGGCCTCCCTGCCTGTGCCATTAAACCCCTACAACTCATCCAGAATGCCGCAGCCCGTCTGGTGTTCAACCTTCCCAAGTTCTCTCACGTCACCCCCCTCCTCCGCACACTCCACTGGCTTCCAGTTGAAGCTCGCATCCGCTACAAGACCATGGTGCTTGCCTATGGAGCAGTGAGGGGAACGGCACCTCTGTACCTTCAGGCTCTGATCAGTCCCTACACCCAAACGAGGGCATTGCGTTCATCCACCTCTGGCCTGCTGGCTCCCTTCCTCTGCGGAAGCATAGCTCCCGCTCAGCCCAGTCAAAACTGTTCGCTGCTCTGGCACCCCAATGGTGGAACAAGCTCCCTCACGACGCCAGGACAGCGGAGTCACTCACCACCTTCCGGAGACATTTGAAACCCCACCTCTTTAAGGAATACCTGGGATAGGATAAAGTAATCCTTCTAACCTCCCCCCAAATTGTAAAGTGGTTATCCCACTGGCTATAGGGTGAACGCACCAATTTGTGAGTCGCTCTGGCTAAGAGCGTCTGCTAAATGACGTTAATGTGCCCTTGAGCAAGGCACTTAACCCTAATTGCTCCTGTAAGTCGCTCTGGATAAGAGCGTCTGCTAAATGACTAAAATGTAAATGTAAATGTACTACATTAATATGATGGCATCCCTCAATGGCGCTGCTCATTCTAATGTGGCCTTTTGGCCACTAGAGGCCTCTATCATTCTCTATGGTTGGGGCGTTTGGGCTAGAAGGGATACCATTAGTCAGAAATGACCAGGTTTGACTTTTCGTAGCAGGTTGGGTAGGATAAATTATCCAGAAAGTTAGGATAATTAAGGTTAGGAAAAGGGTTAGGGTTAACTTAAATGCAAAAGGAAGTCAACTTTTGACGTCAATTAGACATAAACTGTATCCCGTCTAGCATTGACCAGGTTAGGTCAAATTGGCGTCCAGCCTAGGCCTGCGTCATTTCTACAATGCGGTGCGTTTTCTGTCTCCATGAAATATCAATTCTTATTTAGTTTAACATGTGGATTCCAAAAGTCTTTAAATATAAGGTCCGGAGTCCTTAAAAACACCAAAATATGGATCTTGAAAGGGAATTGTATGTGTTTTGAACACTTTTCTTCAGTGGATGTTGGTGTTTTATTATTGTATTTAAGATGTTCTGTGTCTATGATATCACTTTCCACCCTGTTAGTTTGTTGTAAATCTCCATTTAAGAAAACAACCCTTTCCTACAATGACACCACATTCAGGAATTGTCATCATTTATTTGGTGGGAAAACAATGTTCTAAAGCTACATGAAAATTAACCACATTTCAAAATGTTAAAATATGTTTGATAGAGAAGTTAAAATCATGTTCAAGGGTCCAGCATTATTCTAGCTCAAACTTGCTCACTCACAAAACTATGGCTAATTTAGCCAACAAATTTCCACCCAGTTAGTTTCCACCCTGTTAGGATTATGCACCTAACAAGTTGGAAAATGCAGCAAAAAAATTAAGTGCCTGAGTTTGACCAATATATTTTTCTGAAAGTCAGACATGTCCTTTTTCTGATAGAATACTACACTCAATTATTACTTTTTTCTCCAAAAGTTATGAGGTCCAAAATGCACCACATTGTAGGAATGACCAGGCTAATACAATTTCCTAAATGATGACTGACATGACAAAAGACAACGAAATAACCTAATTACATATGGACTATAATATTTATATCAAGTGGGCTAAACTTGCATATTTATTTCAACTTTGGCTACCAATATACAGTGGGGAAAAAAAGTATTTAGTCAGCCACCAATTGTGCAAGTTCTCCCACTTAAAAAGATGAGAGAGGCCTGTAATTTCATCATAGGTACACGTCAACTATGACAGACAAATTGAGAATTTTTTTCTCCAGAAAATCACATTGTAGGATTTTTTATGAATTTATTTGCAAATTATGGTGGAAAATAAGTATTTGGTCACCTACAAACAAGCAAGATTTCTGGCTCTCACAGACCTGTAACTTCTTCTTTAAGAGGCTCCTCTGTCCTCCACTCGTTACCTGTATTAATGGCACCTGTTTGAACTTGTTATCAGTATAAAAGACACCTGTCCACAACCTCAAACAGTCACACTCCAAACTCCACTATGGCCAAGACCAAAGAGCTGTCAAAGGACACCAGAAACACAATTGTAGACCTGCACCAGGCTGGGAAGACTGAATCTGCAATAGGTAAGCAGCTTGGTTTGAAGAAATCATTTGGATGATCCAGAAGAGGATTGGGAGAATGTCATATGGTCAGATGAAACCAAAATAGAACTTTTTGGTAAAAACTCAACTCGTCGTGTTTGGAGGACAAAGAATACTGAGTTGCATCCAAATAACACCATACCTACTGTGAAGCATGGGGGTGGAAACATCATGCTTTGGGGCTGTTTTTCTGCAATGGGACCAGGACGACTGATCCGTGTAAAGGAAAGAATGAATGGGGCCATGTATCGTGAGATTTTGAGTGAAAACCTCCTTCCATCAGCAAGGGCATTGAAGATGAAACGTGGCTGGGTCTTTCAGCATGACAATAATCCCAAACACACCGCCCGGGCAACGAAGGAGTGGCTTCGTAAGAAGCATTTCAAGGTCCTGGAGTGGCTCTAGCCAGTCTCCAGATCTCAACCCCATAGAAAATCTTTCGAGGGAGTTGAAAGTCTGTGTTGCCCAGCGACAGCCCCAAAACATCACTGCTCTAGAGGAGATCTGCATGGAGGAATGGGCCAAAATACCAGCAACAGTGTGTGAAAACCTTGTGAAGACTTACAGAAAACATTTGACCTGTGTCATTGCCAACAAAGGGTATATAACAAAGTATTGAGAAACTTTTGTTATTGACCAAATACTTATTTTCCACCATAATTTGCAAATAAATTCATTAAAAATCCTACAATGTGATTTTCTGGATTTTTTCTCCTCATTTTGTCTGTCATAGTTGACGTGTACCTATGATGAAAATTACAGGCCTCATCTTTTTAAGTGGGAGAACTTGCACAATTGGTGGCTGACTAAATACTTTTTTTCCCCACTGTATATATATACCAACAATATTATATTTTTTGAATGCAATGAAACGTGCAATTGTGCTTGTTTCTTTCACCATGGCAAAACATTCAGGAGAACTTCAGTGCCCGTATAAGTCGGAACGCTGTGAAGGAATATGTATGAAAATGTATGCACTCA
This sequence comes from Coregonus clupeaformis, assembly GCF_020615455.1. Classification (NCBI taxonomy): domain Eukaryota; kingdom Metazoa; phylum Chordata; class Actinopteri; order Salmoniformes; family Salmonidae; genus Coregonus; species Coregonus clupeaformis. Next base: position 117,125 of record NW_025534380.1, on the reverse strand, counting down.
CTAACTGTAAGTCGCTCTGGATAAGAGCGTCTGCTAAATGACTAAAATGTAAATGTAAAATGAATATACAGGTATCTGCCTAAATAAAGTATCTTAACAGGGAGATGGGCCCCCACCAGCTGCCAGAACAGCTTCAATGTACCTTGACATAGATTCTACAACTGTCTGGAACTCTATTGGAGTTCTTCCACAAGAAATTCCATAATTTGGTGTTTTGTTGATTGTAGTCAAACGCTACCTCAGGCTCCAGAGTCTCCTATAGGTGTTCCATTGGTTTGAGATCTGGCGACAGACACACACCCTTTAAAGGCCCTATGCTCCGTTGAGACCCCTCTTTCAAAGTCACTGAGATCTCTTCTAGCCATGGTAGCCAAAATAATGGGCACCTGGGCATTTTAATACATGACCCTAAGCATGATGGGATGTTTTAATCACGTAATTAACTCAGGAACCACACCTGTGTGGAAGCACCTGCTTTCAATATATTTTGTATTCCTCGTTTACTCAAGTGTTTCCTTTATTTTGGCAGTTACCTGCATGTCAAAAGCAGTTGATGTATCTTGATTTTAAAATATCTGTTGTACATTTACCAAAGTAACAAGTTCTGTGTTTTTAAAGAAATGACTGATTCATATTTTGTTCTCACACTTTAAGAGTTGTGATGGCGACCAGCACACAATGCTGTCCTCATATGATGATGGTAGGTATGAAAACACAGAATAAACTGACCCAAGCTATATTATTTAATTTAAATCTCAATTTAAGAGGATATTTAGTAAGATATAAATTGTTGTCCCTTAACTGCTGGGATGAATAATACACATTTGTTTATGTAATTTTACTGCCAATAAAGTTTGTTTCTCTCTCATTATTCCTTCATCCAGGTCCTGTTGCTGACATTAGATTCAGTGTCTCTGAGCTGGAGTTCTCCTCAGGGGCTGACAGGACCACAGACATTCAGAGTGACCTGGGGGTGTGACGGGGAAACAAGCTCAACAAGAGTGAAAGGTGGGCATCATCTTGAAATAAGCAGTCTCCAACCTGGTAAAAAGTACCAGTTCAACGTGGCTACAGAGGGAGAAGATGGAAGCCAAAGCAGATGTGTCTCAGCATCCCTATCCACAGGTACAGTAGGCTAACTTGTGTTTTTATTCACACTACATCATTCATTCATTCCTAGAGACATTTTTGGACTCTCTGTCAAAAACAGCGGCAGGTAGCTTAGTGGGTAAGAGCGTTGTGCCAGTAACCGAAAGCTCGCTGGTTCTAATCCCCGAGCCGACTAGGTGAAAAATCTGTCGATGTGCCCTTGAGCAAGGCACTTAACCCTAATTGCTCCTGTAAGTCGCTCTGGATAAGAGTGTCTGCTAAATGACTGAAATGAAATGAAATGAATCCTCTATTCTAAACAAATCTTGATTTTTGTTCCAGTGGTCCCACCCAGAGATTTCAAGATAGACCATTTGGAAGAGACCTCCTTCACTCTCCACTGGTCCAATGCTGAAGGGATGGGGAAAGTCCCACAGCACTTCTTCATATCCAACTGTATCCCAGGAACAGACCCCCTCACAGCCAATACTGACGACTGCCACAAAACCTTCTCAAACCTGCAACCCGGCACCGAGTACACTGTTATTGTTGCAACTGTACTGACCAATGGGGAACAGAGTGAACCTGTCTCTACAACAATCTGCACTAGTAAGAGATCTTCCCCCAATTACAGCTTATTGTGTCTTTACCACTAACTACAACGATGTTGTTACATTACAAATACACGTTTTGTTGCTTCTGTTCTGTTTCTAGCTTATTTCTCCCCATATTAAAAGCCCTGGCTTTATTCTACTTTTCCACCGGCAAGGCTATAAATATTTTATAAAATGTTTAAGGGATTCCATTATTTTATTTTTTTAAAGTGAGGTGAGTGAAAATTTTAAGGTAGAACTAGGGCTGTTGCGGTGATCATATTACCGCCCCACCGGCAGTCATGGGTCATGACCTCAGTAAAATTCCACATGACTACTGAGTCACGGTAATCTCCTTTTTATGCACTCTGGACACGCTTTGGCATTACCCAGCTTGCTAACTACCATCAGGTCCTAATGGCCTGGTACTCAGGGCTCTGTTGTCCCTCTAACCACTCTGACATCAATGCATTTGGAAATCACATCAAACACTTATCATCTAAACAGTATGCACTTTTAAAACTCACCTCACTGTGATGATCAATTTGATGAAAGAAGTTCAATAACAGGTTGAAACTGAATGGAAACATGGTAGTTGTGGATGTTGTTTCAAAGCCTAGCATAACAAAATGGACAGCGCTTTCTAAGGTGATGATTCATTCAAAACACCCATGCGCATATTAGAGGTTATGCGTATATGAGCCCAAGCCCCCCCCCCCAAAAAAATAAATGGAATTAAAATAATGATTGTGTATTCTTCTTACTATATAATATAAAATAATTGCACGGGACTTAAGCTTATCTTGTCTGCTAAATGAACAAGTCTACAGCCTATGGCATGGTGCATAGCCAGATAACATACAGTAGGCCAACTCTTCTGTTCTTCTGAAATACATTTTCTTCATATCATAATGTTTCTTTAGTCCTGCCTAAAATAAATCATTGATTTATTGTGATGGTGTATAATATTTATTATACATTTTTTTTAAATGTAGATGTTTCAAAAAGAAAGCATCAGCGCCTGAGGCTTGGAGATGCTAAACGTGTTTACCATAAAACTTAAATTAATAGCCCAGGCGTTTATTTGCATAATGCACACAGCTTTTGCTCATTTGCATAGTTAATTGTTTAAGTCCAGCATTTACATCCAGAATGTTAATAAATGCACTAATGTGTTATCATTTACACGTCACATTTCTTTTGTCTTAGTATGCCTCTATTTCAAAGAAGAAGAAAAAACTTCCTTGACAGAATATTCTCGTCTTTGACTCTGCATTTTCGAGAGGTCTTACTTTTGGCACTAGAGGGTGACGGGCCGATTTCTTGGGGTCTGTACTCCCGAAGTTGTTCACTGTTTTTGTGTTTCAAGTTAGCAGTTGTCAGCAGCCAATGGCTATCAGTTTCTTACTGGCGATAGAAATTGATGATTGACATAGTTTTTTCGAGGCATTACTGAATTATTTAATGTAACAAATCAAACATTAAACCTTGTAAACAATTCATGGTAATTCGTGGTAACCTCGTAAACAATTCATAAATTCATAGTCAGTTACCGTGAGACCGGCTGTCTATTGCATGACAATAACCAGCTGACAAAATGTCATGATCTCCACAGCCCTAGGTAGAACATCTTCTTAAAACACTATGGCAATCTTAGTGCAACACCTAGCAGCCTAATCAAGAGAGGTTTCCTTGTGGGGAGGCTGAAAGAGGCATAGTTCAGCCATTATCTGAGAGGAAGTTATGTATCTCTTTATCGAAAGCTTGAGGACTTTAACATTTTTCTGATTGTTATTTTTTAGAAATGTTAAGTGGGACATCTGTTAAACATTTGAGTGTACAAAACATTTTACCCTCAGAACAGCCTCAATCCGTCGGGGCATGGACTCTACAAGGTGTCGAAAGCGTTCCACAGGGATGTTGGCCCATGTTGACTCCAATGCTTCTAGAAGTTGTGTGAAGTTGGCTGGATGTCCTTTGGGTGGTGGACCATTCTTGATACACATAGGAAACTGTTGAGTGTGAAAAAACCAGCACCGTCGCAGTTCTTGACCCAAACTTATGCTCCTGGCACATACCATACTCAGTTCAAAGGCACTTCACTATTTTGTCTTGCCTATTCACCCTCTGAATGGCACACATACACAATCCATGTCTCAATGCTTAAAAATCCTTCTTTAACCTGTCTCCTCCCCTTCATCTAAACTGTTTGAAGTGAATTTATCAAGTGACATCAATAAGGGATCATAACTTTAATCTGGATTCACCTGGTCAGTTTTATGGAAATAGCAGGTGTTCTTCATGTTTTGTACACTCAGTGTATATCTGTAGTTAAACCTTAGCCCTGACAATAATGTAATTTATTTATTTTCCCTTAGTACTTCCTGCTCCAGACCAGCTGACTGTTGATGCCGTAGACACCACATCAGCTGCTGTTAGCTGGAACCAGCCACCAGGATTGGACCAAACCCAACATCATTACCAGATCTCCTACCGCTGTCCAGGGACAGAACCACACATCACTACCACATCTTCACACAGCATCACTCTCTCTGACCTGAAACCTGCTACTGAATACTCTGTCACTGTCTGCACTGTGCTGGAAAATGGAAAGCAAAGTCAACTGGTATTAACAACCCTCACCACAGGTACAGTGGGGGAAAAAAGTATTTAGTCAGCCACCAATTGTGCAAGTTCTCCCACTTAAAAAGATGAGAGAGGCCTGTAATTTTCATCATAGGTACATGTCAACTATGACAGACAAATTGAGAAAAAAATTCCAGAAAAATCACATTGTAGGATTTTTAATGAATTTATTTGCAAATTATGGTGGAAAATAAGTATTTGGTCACCTACAAACAAGCAAGATTTCTGGCTCTCACAGACCTGTAACTTCTTCTTTAAGAGGCTCCTCTGTCCTCCACTGGTTACCTGTATTAATGGCACCTGTTTGAACTTGTTATCAGTATAAAAGACACCTGTCCACAACCTCAAACAGTCACACTCCAAACTTCACAATGGCCAAGACCAAAGAGCTGTCAAAGGACACCAAAAACAAAATTGTAGACCTGCACCAGGCTGGGAAGACTGAATCTGCAATAGGTAAGCAGCTTGGTTTGAAGAAATCAACTGTGGGAGCAATTATTAGGAAATGGAAGACATACAAGACCACTGATAATCTCCCTCGATCTGGGGCTCCACGCAAGATATCACCCCGTGGGGTCAAAATGATCACAAAAACGGTGAGCAAAAATCCCAGAACCACACGGGGGGACCTAGTGAATGACCTGCAGAGAGCTGGGACCAAAGTAACAAAGCCAACCATCAGTAACACACCATGCCGCCAGGGACTCAAATCCTGCAGTGCGAGACGTGTCCCCCTGCTTAAGCCAGTACATGTCCAGGCCCGTCTGAAGTGCATTTGGATGATCCAGAAGAGGATTGGGAGAATGTCATATGGTCAGATGAAACCAAAATATAACTTTTTGGTAAAAACTCAACTCGTCATGTTTGGAGGACAAAGAATGCTGAGTTGCATCCAAAGAACACCATACCTACTGTGGAGCATGGGGTTGGAAACATCATGCTTTGGGGCTGTTTTTCTGCAAAGGGACCAGGACGACTGATCCGTGTAAAGGAAAGAATGAATGGGGCCATGTATCGTGAGATTTTGAGTGAAACCCTCCTTCCATCAGCAAGGGCATTGAAGATGAAACGTGGCTGGGTCTTTCAGCATGACAATGATCCCAAACACACCGCCAGGGCAACGAAGGATTGGCTTCGTAAGAAGCATTTCAAGGTCCTGGAGTGGCCTAGCCAGTCTCCAGATCTCAACCCCATAGAACATCTTTGGAGGGAGTTGAAAGTCTGTGTTGCCCAGCGACAGCCCCAAAACATCACTGCTCTAGAGGAGATCTGCATGGAGGAATGGGCCAAAATACCAGCAACAGTGTGTGAAAACCTTGTGAAGACTTACAGAAAACGTTTGACCTGTGTCATTGCCAACAAAGGGTATATAACAAAGTATTGAGAAACTTTTGTTATTGACCAAATACTTATTTTCCACCATCATATGCCAATAAATTCATTAAAAATCCTACAATGTGATTTTCTGGAATTATTTTTCTCATTTTGTCTGTCATAGTTGACGTGTACCTATGATGAAAATTACAGGCCTCTCTCATCTTTTTAAGTGGGAGAACTTGCACAATTGGTGGCTGACTAAATACTTTTTTCCCCCACTGTAAGTACCCTACTTAAGTATTAGTTCTGGTTATCAAAATGACTATATGTGAATTCCCCAGATCTCAAAATGCAGTTTGGTGCTGAAATCAATAAACGTTGTTTATAGTATCTGACTTTATGCTTTCTTCCATTCCTGTGAGTCATTATGTCAAGGAGTTGATCTGCCTCTCCTTGCTTTAACTTTATCCAAAGTACAGCGTAAAACCCTTGTTATTGTAGAGAATATGTATAATCACAGCATTCTTTTCATTTATATTAATGAATGAATATAGCAGAAACTCTTCATTGTTGTTACATTACAAATCAGCTTCTCTTGTGTGACTTCTACCTTAGCTTATTTATTCCCATATCAAAAGGAATTGCAATTGACCTTTTCTATTTTTCAACTACTATTCTACTTTTCCTCCTGTAGTTTATTTCTGTAGTTAAACTGTAACACGGACAATAATGTGTTTTCCCTTAGTACTGCCTGCACCAGACCAGCTGACTGTTGACTCAGTGGACTCCACATCAGCTGCTGTTAGCTGGAGCCAACCACCAGGATTGGACCAAACCCAACATCATTACCAGATCTCCTACTACTATCCAGAGACAAAACCACACATCACTACCACATCTTCACACAGCATCACTCTCTCTGACCTGCAAGGTGGTACTCAGTACTCTGTCACTGTCAGCACTGTGCTGGAAAATGGAAAGCAAAGTCAACTGGTGTTAACAACCCTCACCACAGGTAAGGAAGTAAAATACTTCAACTTTGACACCAGACATAATATTTATCAAACCTTAACTAATTATCAAAATGACTCTACAAACTAATCATAATGGATGTGTCAGCATGGGTTGTAAGGATAGAGTATCTTCCCTGATGAGAAATATATGATGGTGAATTCCCCAGATCTCATAATGCAGTTTGGTGCTGAAATCATTAAAAGTTTTTATGGTATCTGAATTCTTGCTTGCTTCCTATTAGTGTGAGTCATTAAGTCAAGGAGTTGATCTGCCTCTGCTTGCTTTAACATTATCAGTACTACAGTGTAAAACACTTGTACTTGTGGAGAGGATTTATAAATCACAGCATTCTTTTTATTTTTATTTAAAAATTGGTGTGGCGGCAACAATTTAGCAGCGGCGTTGCTAAATGAATACAGCAGAAACCCCTCATTTTTGTTACATTACATATCCAACTTCTGTTTAACTTATTTCTTCCCATATCGACAGGCCGGCATTTTCTACATTGATTACTATTCTACTATTCGTCCTGCAGTTCATTTCTGGAGATAAACTTTAGCCCTCATGATAATGTATTTTCCCTTAGTACTTCCTGCTCCAGACCAGCTGACTGTTAACTCAGTGGACACCACATCAGCTGCTGTTAGCTGGAGCCAGCCACCAGGATTAGACCAAACCCAACATCATTACCAGATCTCCTACCACTGTCCAGGGACAGAACCACACATCACTACCACATCTTCACCCAGCATCACTCTCTCTGACCTGCAACCTGCTACTGAATACTCTGTCACTGTCTGCACTGAGTTGGAAAATGGAAAGCAAAGTCGACCTGTGTCAACAACACTCATTACAAGTAAGGAACCCTACTTAAGTATTACGATTGGTGTCAAAGTTTATTAAACTTTAACTAGTTATCAAAATATAATATGAACTAATAATGAATGTGTCAGCATGGGATGTTCATTCTTTCTTCTATTCCTGTGAGTCATTATGTCAAGGGGCTGATCTGCCTCTGGTTGCTTTAACTTTACCAGTGGTACAGTGTTAAACACTTGTTATTGTGGAGAGGATTCACAGTGCATACGGAAAGTATTCAGAAATTTTTGCAAATTTATTAAATATAATAAAAAGATACCTTATTTACATAAGTATTCAGACCCTTTGCTATGAGACTCGAAATTGAGCTCAGGTGCATCCTGTATCCATTGATCATCCTTGAGATGTTTCTACAACTTGATTGGAGTCCACCTGTGATAAATTCAATTGGTTGGACATGATTTGGAAAGGCACACACCTGTCTATAAAAGGCACCACAGTTGACAGTGCATGTCAGAGCAAAAACCAAGCCATAAGGTTAAAGGAATTTAACTTCTAACCCGAGTGGGACTTTGTGACAATAATCACAATGGCTCCAACGTACAGCGCCCCTGGAGAAATTTGGATGAAGTGCCTTGCTCAAGGGCAAAGCAACAGATTTTTTTTCACCTTGTCCGCTCCGGTATTCGAACCCAACACTCTAACCTCGAGCCAACCTGCCGCTACCTTACCTCTACCTTCCGGTGCCCTCCGTAGTTATTGGGACAGTGAAGCATTTTCTTCTTTTGTCTCTCTACTCCAAAAGTTTGGATTTGAAATCATGACTGAGGTTAAAGTGCAAATCGTCAGCTCAATTTAAGTTTTTTTTAAAATCCATATTGGGTTAGAAATAACAGCATGTGTAATAAAGTAGTTAAAAGTTTAGTATTCTCAGAATATCAGGCGCGGGCTGAAAATCTAAATTTTCACATTGCATTTTTTTTAGGGGGCAGGAGAATTAACGAGGATACTTTGAGGTCTTTAATTAGAATTTTTACATTGCAAACATTAACAATTATTGTTCATGCCACGAGAGGTAGCGGATCCGGCCAAATAGGTTCTGTAATGCATCAGTCCAAAACTGAGAGGTGCCGGATCCTGTTCCCACAGGATCCAGCTCAAATGAAGCACTGATGATACAAGTAAAACACATTAACACATTACCAAAGATCTTACTTTAATCATTTGTGATTCAGTACATTTTCAGTGGTGGAAGAGACCCTCCAGAGTTGCTGCAGTGTGTGTTCTACTGGCTGTGATCATAGGCCTGGGGGATTCCTGTAAGTGAAAAAAATAAATAAAAATAAAAATAAATAAAAATACATAACATTTGTAGTCAATGTTGTGACAGTTACACATTATGATTGACTTTTCCCTTTTACAGATGCAACTGCAGAGCGAGACCAGCTACAGAATAGTCTACATTTCAGGACGACAGAGAGAGACCAGCTACGGAATATTCTAAATACCAGGACCACAGAGAGAGACCAGCTACAGAATAGTCTAAATACCAGCACCACAGAAATAGACAAGTTGAAGAAGAGTCTGAACACTAGAACTATGGAGAGAGACCAGCTACAGAAGGAGATAGAAAGGCTGAACTGGGAGAACAAAGGTAAGAACACCCTAACAAATTAAATTGATGGGATTGCCTTAGATAATTGCCTTAGTGCTCAACACACGCCACAGGACATCAGAGGTCATCAGAACTACCTAGAACCACCTCAGATTTTTTTTAAATGGGTAGATCAGCATTAATATTGCCGATAGATTGTGGCTTCCATCAATGTAACTGTCTGCATCATTTCCAATCCCCCATACAGGGGGGGAAAAAAGTATTTAGTCAGCCACCAATTGTGCAAGTTCTCCCACTTAAAAAGATGAGAGAGGCCTGTAATTTTCATCATAGGTACACGTCAACTATGACAGACAAAATGAGATAATTTTTTCCAGAAAATCACATTTTAGGATTTTTAATGAATTTATTTGCAAATTATGGTGGAAAATAAGTATTTGGTCAATAACAAAAGTTTCTCAATACTTTGTTATATACCCTTTGTTGGCAATGACACAGGTCAAACGTTTTCTGTAAGTCTTCACAAGGTTTTCACACACTGTTGCTGGTATTTTGGCCCATTCCTCCATGCAGATCTCCTCTAGAGCAGTGATGTTTTGGGGCTGTCGCTGAGCAACACGGACTTTCAACTCCCTCCAAAGATTTTCTATGGGGTTGAGATCTGGAGACTGGCTAGGCCACTCCAGGACCTTGAAATGCTTCTTACGAAGCCACTCCTTCGTTGCCCGGGCGGTGTGTTTGGGATCATTGTCATGCTGAAAGACCCAGCCACGTTTCATCTTCAATGCCCTTGCTGATGGAAGGAGGTTTTCACTCAAAATCTCATGATACATGGCCCCATTCATTCTTTCCTTTACACGGATCAGTCGTCCTGGTCCCTTTGCAGAAAAACAGCCCCAAAGCATGATGTTTCCACCCCCATGCTTCACAGTAGGTATGGTGTTCTTTGGATGCAACTAAGCATTCTTTGTCCTCCAAATACGACGAGTTGAGTGTTTACCAAAAAGTTATATTTTGGTTTCATCTGACCATATGACATTCTCCCAATCCTCTTCTGGATCATCCAAATGCACTCTAGCAAACTTCAGACGGGCCTGGACATGTACTGGCTTAAGCCGGGGGACACGTCTGGCACTGCAGGATTTGAGTCCCTGGCGGCGTAGTGTGTTACTGATGGTAGGCTTTGTTACTTTGGTCCCAGCTCTCTGCAGGTCATTCACTAGATCCCCCCGTGTGGTTCTGGGATTTTTGCTCACCGTTTTTGTGATCATTTTGACCCCACGTGGTGAGATCTTGCGTGGAGCCCCAGATCGAGGGAGATTATCAGTGGTCTTGTATGTCTTCCATTTCCTAATAATTGCTCCCACAGTTGATTTCTTCAAACCAAGCTGCTTACCTATTGCAGATTCAGTCTTCCCAGCCTGGTGCAGGTCTACAATTTTGTTTCTGGTGTCCTTTGACAGCTCTTTGGTCTTGGCCATAGTGGAGTTTGGAGTGTGACTGTTTGAGGTTGTGGACAGGTGTCTTTTATACTGATAACAAGTTCAAACAGGTGCCATTAATACAGGTAACGAGTGGAGGACAGAGGAGCCTCTTAAAGAAGAAGTTACAGGTCTGTGAGAGCCAGAAATCTTGCTTGTTTGTAGGTGACCAAATACTTATTTTCCACCATAATTTGCAAATAAATTCATTAAAAATCCTACAATGTGATTTTCTGGAGAAAAAACATCTCAATTTGTCTGTCATAGTTGACGTATACCTATGATGAAAATTACAGGCCTCATCTTTTTAAGTGGGAGAACTTGCACAATTGGTGGCTGACTAAATACTTTTTCCCCCACTTTATTCTAACAGATCAACTCTACGAACTACAGGGTACGGTGAAGTATACATTCTAACCACCACTACGGACAGAAACTCTACCAAGGACATTGGGATCTCTGGTGGGCAAACCAGAGTCCTAGATCGTCAACTCAACTATCGAGGATAGCTACACGTAAATACATGCTGCATTTCTAATCCGAATTAGGTTTTAATGGGGTTTTAAGCGCTTGTGTTTCCAAAGTAACTACAATAGTTTTAATCTCTGTCTCTCCCTTCCATTCTGACCCCTCCTTCTACACAAGCATTCATGCTATTTTTAGTCCAGTCCACTAGGGACCTGTTATCATTGAATTACGTTAGTAATCAATAAACCTGTGTGTGTTTGTATTCTGTGTTATTATTTAGTTAGTTAGTAAATAAATAATTAAGCCAATTTGTGTATTGCTGATTAATCAATAAGGTTAGGGTTCTTGCAGGTTCAAGGATTATGCAACGTTCAGAATGAGACTGATAAGAGGTAATTATTTAATAAGTGACTGAATTACAACACAGGCACACCTCATTCTACTGAATTAGGTACTGATTAGGTGATCACATGAATCAAATCTTATTTAACGAGGAAAAGTATAAAAACCACTGCTGTGGTCATCACTATCCTCTTGCAATAGGACCAGCTGGAATGCAAAAACAGTGCTAATAGTACCTCAAAAGTAATATTAATCAAAAAAATAAAATGAAAAGCTGTGATTGAAAATTAGGGTTATTCCACCAAATATTGATTTCTGAACTCTTCCTAATTTAAAACATTACTATTGTGTTGTTTAAAAATGAACATTAACTTATTTTTTTTGCATTATTCGAGGTCTGACAACACTGCATCTTTTTTGTTATTTGTTATTTTGACCAGTTGTTATTTTCTGCAAATAAATGCTCTAAATGACAATATTTTTATTTGGAATTTGGGAGAAATGTTGTCAGTAGTTTATAGAATAAAACAAAATTGTTATTTTTACCCAAACACATACCTATAAAATAGTAAAACCAGAGAAACGAATAATTTTGCAGTGGTCTCTTAATTTTTTCCGCAGCAGTATATCTTTTAAGAGTTTAATTCGGGAGATGGTAACTCGTTAAACAACTTCTTCCGTGGTGCCCCAAATTCCTAATGAGTTCATTGTTACATGATTAATTTAATCAAGTGACAATTAAACATAGTTAGTTGATTCGATAAATAACAGTCACCCTATTAATGAAAGTCACGTCACAACACAGCCAATAGCCTATATACGTCTGTCAAACAGGTAGTTACTCCAAACTGGCTTATTGGGAAATCAGTAACTCTGATAAATACATCATGGGCAAGAAACATATTGTTTTTTAATAAAATCAATTATAGTAGTAGCAAGCTATCAAAGTTGACCTTTGATCCTCCTTCTCATCTTTGCACTCTCTTTCTCAAACTGAACAGAACATAGGCTATAGGTTAGTCCTGTCACGTTCGTTTAAGGACGGGTCAGACCAAGGCACAGCGTGAAATGCGTACATGTTTATTACACCGATAAACACACGAACAAAACAACAAACCAACGAAACGTGAAGTCCTAAGGCTAAACACAAAACAAGCCTCCACACGGAACAAGATCCCACAACTAACGAGTGCCAATAGGCTGCCTAAGTATGATCCCCAATCAGAGACAACGAGCGACAGCTGTCTCTGATTGGGAATCACACCCGGCCCAAACATAGAAATACAACACCTAGACTGAGAACATAGAAAATATAACATAGAACTCCACACCCTGACTCAACATACTAGAGTCCCATACGCCAGGGTGTGACAGTATCCCCCCCCACCAAAGGTGCGGACTCCAACCGCACAAACCTGACATAACAGGGTAGGGTCCGGGTGGGCATTCTGCCTCGGAATGACGACCACATTCTCTCAGCCTCCCCGTTACGCCCCTGGTCTGGTCTGGACCTCGGCGCGCTGCTTCCCCTCTCCTTCCTCCCATGATGTACCAAGCCCTGTCTGGATCCTGATGTGGGAGACCCCAAACCTGGAGAGGGGCTGACGTCTGGGTCTGGACTGGGCACCGGTGGAGCGGACTATTCTGGCTCCGGAGTGGAGCCGCTGACGGGAGCTGGACTAGGCACCGGTGGAGCGGACTGCTCTGGCTCCGGAGTGGAGCCGCTGATGGGAGCTGGACTAGGCACCGGTGGAGCGGACTGCTCTGGCTCCGGAGTGGAGCAGCTGACCGGAGCTAGACTGGGCACCGGTGGAGCGGACTGCTCTGGCTCTGGAGTTGAGCAGCTGACTGGAGCTGGACTAGACCCCGGTGGAGCGGACTCCTCTGGCTCAGGAGTGGAGCTGCTGACCGGAGCTGGATCAGGCACCGGTGGAACGGGCACGGGCCGTGCCGGACTGGACACATGCACCACTGGTCTGGTGCGAGGAGCAGGAACGGGCCGGGCTGGACTGGGGACACACACCACTGGCTTGGTGCGAGGAGCAGTTACGGGCCGTACAGGACTGGTAAGGTGCACTGGTGACACAGTGCGTAGAACCGGAGAAGGATATACTGGACCTTGGAGGCGTACTGGAGACCAGGAGCGTTGAGCCGGCACAACCCGTCCTGGTTGGCTGCCCACTTTCGCACGACACGTGCGGGGCGCTGGCACAGAACGCACTGGGCTGTGCATGCGCACTGGCGATACAGTGCGTATCTCCGCATACATGGGTTCCTCTATTAACCCACGCTCTTTATGTTGCCTAACCAGCTCCTCTCTCCGTGCATCTACCTCCTCCTTCTCCCTACGAGCCTCCTGCAGTGCCTTCTCTTGAATGGAGCTCTCCCGCCGATCCTCTCTCTCTCGGTAATCCTCTTCCCGTGAGGACTCCTCCGGGAGCCACCACGAGTTAGGGAACAGAAACTCATCGTCGTCGTCATCCTCCGACTCCTCAGTATAAAACTGTTCCCACTCTTCTTCCCATGGTCGTAGGGACTCAACCTGGAAACCCACCGGGTGCAGTGGTCAGGGATCTTCTCTCTCACTCCCCGACCACCCCTTTAGCACCCCCCCCAACATTCTCTTGGGGCTGCCTCTCGGGCTTCCTCCTCGGCCGGCGTCTTCTGTGTTGTCGTTGCTCCTCTCCTGCCTGGGCCTCTACCTTCGCCCAGGGTCCTTTCCTCGCAAATATCTCCTCCCAAGACCAAATCTTGCCCACCTGTGTCCAGGGTGTTTTCTCCTGGGCACGCTGCTTGGTCCGTGTTTGGTGGGATCTTCTGTCACGGTCGTTTAAAGACGGGTCAGACCAAAGCACAGCGTGAAATGCGTACATGTTTATTACACCGATAAACACACGAACAAAACAACAAACCAACGAAACGTGAAGTCCTAAGGCTAAACACAAAACAAGCCTACTCACGGAACAAGATCCCACAACTAACGAGTGCCAATAGGCTGCCTAAGTATGATCCCCAATCAGAGACAACGAGCGACAGCTGTCCCTGATTGGGAATCACACCCGGCCCAAACATAGAAATACAACACATAGACTGAGAACATAGTAAATATAACATAGAACTCCACAGCCTGACTCAACATACTAGAGTCCCATACGTCAGGGTGTGACAAGTCCGCACACAAAATAGTGAATTTTTTGGACTAGGTCTAATAAAATAAAATAAATCAGAAGAAGCCTTTGACTCTCCTACACAGCACAGCCCTTGGTTAGGCAGCACATGGGGTGAGGATTGGGATATCCACTGCAGTGTGTAATGCAGCCTAGTTTTATTTACAGGCACTTAGGCACTTAACCCTAATTGCTCCTGTAAGTCGCTCTGGATAAGAGCGTCTGCTAAATGACTAAAATGTAAATGTTATAGGCTATGGATCATTTGATTGAGACCATACGAAATAGCCTATCGGCACACTTGATATTGCGCACCCAGCGGAGAATCAGAGATGAGGGGTGGCATCGGCCACACATTGATATATAACCTAATAAGCAACTAATTCTAAAACACTGAGAAATATTGAAATGTAATCAATTACAAATTCCATAACCCTCCCCTGGACTAGATTTAAAAAAAATACTAAACCCTCCACTTGACTGAAATTGAAAAGCATGACCCTACACAATTTTTCTCGAGGTAACCATTCTGTAGATTTCGATCCATCCTTAACGTAATAATAAATGAAGAATTTCTGCTATATCCATTTAGCAACGGTGTCACGGTTTCGGCCGAGGCTGCCTCTCTTCCTTGCTCGGGCAGGCTTCGGCGTTCGTCGTCTCCGGAATACTAGCTGCCACCGTTGTATGTTTCTATGTTCGTTTGGTCTTGTCTGGAATTGTACACCTGTTGTCGTTTAGTGTCATTAGTGTCCTATAAGTTCTCGTTGTGTTTGTCAGGTGTTGTGTGTGATTGTTTCGATGTCGTGTATTTGCTCTACAGTATACCGTTTGCTCGTTGTAGCTTTTCTCCTCTGTTAAGGAGAGTATACTCGCACATGTTTTGTGCGCCCTTTTGTTTTACGCCTGCGTGCGGAGTTTCTCGCCTCAGGGCTTTTGTCTCGTGTATTAGTTTGTGCCTTCACTAAAGTATTTTGGACTTATTTTCTGCGTCCTGCGCCTGATTCCAACACCACACCCACCTACAGCAAACACTGACAGAATCACACACCAATCTGAATGGAATCAGCAGGAGCCGCAGCAGCACAGGAGACGTTGGAGGATCGGGTCCGGGAGCAGAATGACCAGATCCTGCGGATCGGGACCGCCCTGCAGGATGTGATCAACACACTCCAACGCTGGGAGACCCGAGGGACACCCCCAACGCCACCTTCCCTGCCATCACCATCAGCAAGTCAGCCCATTCCCGCTCCGGAACCCAGAGGAATTCGACTCTCGCTCCCGAGGGCCTACGATGGGACCGCTGCCGGGTGTCAGGGCTTCCTTCTCCAGGTGGAGCTTTACCTGGCCACCGTGCACCCGGCGCCCTCGGGACACGAGAGCGTGTCCGCCCTTATCTCCTGCCTTTCCGGCAAGGCGTTAGAATGGGCCAACGCCGAGTGGAGGAGGATAGACGCTACCACCATCACATACGCTGAGTTCTCCCGCCGCTTCAGGGCGGTGTTTGACCATCCACCGGAGGGGAAAGCGGCGGGGGAGCGTCTGTTCTGCCTCGGGCAGGGGAAGAGGAGTGCCCAGGAGTTCGCGTTGGAATTCCGTACTCTAGCGGCGGATGCAGGGTGGAATGAGCGGGCCCTCATCGATCACTACCGCTGTAGTCTACGTGAGGACGTCCGTCGGGAGCTGGCCTGTCGGGACACCAGCCTCTCTTTCGACCAGTTAGTCGACATGTCCATCAGGCTGGACACCCTGCTGGCTACCCGCGGACGTCCCGAGGGAGGTCCGTCCATTTCACCCTCCAGCGCCTCCGAGCCGAGCCCCATGGAGCTTGGGGGCGCTGGCGCTAGAGAGAGGAAGGGTCGGAGTACGAGGGGGTCCATCTCCTGCACCAACTGTGGTCGGGGAGGACACACCGCGGCTAGGTGCTGGGGATGGCCTCCTAGGGGAGAAGACGACAGGCCCCGCACTGGGGAGTCCTTCCAGGTGAGTAGGCGCCCCACTCACCCAGAGCTCTCTGTTGCGCACTTCTGTATACCTGTGCTTTTCCACAGGTAGCACCTCATTCCCAGCATAAGGCGCTGGTAGATTCAGGCGCGGCTGGGAATTTTGTTGATAGGAAATTGTGTTTAGATTTAGGGATTCCCCTTCTTCCTGTTGACGTCCCTTCCCCGTTCATGCCCTAGATAGCCGTCCGTTGGGATCGGGCTTGATCAGGGAGGTCACGGCGCCACTTAGGATGTGTGCGCAGGGGGTCATCAGGAGATGATCCAGCTATTTCTGATCGACTCGCCTGCGTATCCGGTGGTGCTGGGCATGCCCTGGTTGAGTACCCATAACCCGTCTATTTCGTGGCAGGAGAGGGCTCTGATGGAGTGGTCTGACCAGTGTGTGGGTCGATGTTTAGGCGTTTCCGTAGGGGCTACCTCGGTGGAGAGTCCAAACCAGGTGCCCGCATTGCACGTTCCCCCTGAGTATGGGGATTTGGCTATTGTGTTCAGTAAGTCGAGGGCGACGCAGTTGCCTCCCCCATAGGCAGGGAGATTGTGCGATAGACCTCCAGGCAGGAGCTGCGCTCCCACGGAGCCATGTGTATCCTCTGTCTCAGGAGGAGAAGAGAGCTATGGAGACTTACATAGACGAATCTCTGAGACAAGGATACATACGGCCCTCCACTTCCACTGCGTCCTCGAGTTTCTTTTTTGTGAAGAAAAAGGATGGTGGGTTACGCCCGTGCATCGATTACCGTAGTCTCAATCAGATCACGGTGAAGTACAGTTATCCACTCCCGCTGATTGCGACCATGACGGAGTCATTGCACGGGGCGCGGTTCTTCACTAAATTAGATCTCAGGAGCGCGTACAACTTGGTGCGCATTAGGGGGGGCGATGAATGGAAGACAGCCTTTAGTACCACCTCGGGCCATTACGAGTATCTTGTCATGCAATACGGGTTGATGAACGCTCCTTCAGTTTTCCAATCATTCGTGGATGAGATATTCAGGGACATGCAGGGGCAGGGGGTGGTCGTGTACATAGATGACATTCTCGTGTACTCGTCTACCCGAGTCGAGCATATGGTTCTGGTGCGCCGAGTGTTGCGGAGGCTGTTGGAGCACGACCTGTATGTCAAGGCAGAGAAGTGTCTGTTTTTCCAGGAGTCGGTCTCCTTTTTGGGTTATCAGTTGTCTGCGTCAGGGGTGAAGATGGAGGTAGACCGGGTGTCAGCCGTGCGTAATTGGCAAACGCCAACCACTGTGAAGGAGGTGCAGCAGTTTTTGGGGTTTGCGAATTACTACCGGAGGTTTATTCGGGGTTTTGGGACAGGTGGCAGCTCCCATAACGTCTCTTTTGAAGGGGGGTCCGGTGCGTTTGCAGTGGTCAGCCGAGGCGGACAGGGCGTTTGGGAGGCTGAAGGACCTGTTTACCTCGGCTCCGGTGCTGGCGCATCCGGATCCCTCTTTACCATTTCAGGTAGAGGTGGACGCGTCAGAGGCCGGTATAGGAGCCGTGCTTTCGCAACGGTCCGGCACGCCACCTAAACTCCGCCCCTGTGCTTTTTATTCCAAGAAGCTCAGTCCGGCGGAGCGAAATTATGACGTAGGGGACAGGGAGCTGTTAGCCGTGGTACAGGCCCTAAAGGTGTGGAGGCACTGGCTTGAGGGGGCTCAACACCCTTTCCTCATTTTGACGGACCACAGTAACCTGGAGTACATCCGGGCAGCTAGGAGACTGAACCCTCGCCAGGCGCGGTGGAATATGTTTTTGACCCGGTTCGTATTTAAGATCACGTACATCCCTGGGTCACAGAACGGTAAGGCAGACGCACTGTCTCGGCGGTATGACACGGAGGATAGGTCCGTGGAGCCCACTCCCATACTGCCGGAGTCTTGTCTGGTGGCACCGGTAGTGTGGGAGGTTGATGCTGAACTCGAGCGGGCATTGCGCACCGACCCTAGTCCACCTCAATGCCCGGAGGGTCGGAAGTACGTTCCGCTCGAGGTTCGGGATCGATTGATCTATTGGGCTCACACGTCACCCTCCTCTGGACATCCTGGTATCGGCCGGACAGTGCACTGCCTTAGTGCTAAGTACTGGTGGCCCACGTTGGCCGAGGGATGTGAGGGTTTATGTCTCCTCCTGCTCGGTGTGCGCCCAGTGTAAGGCGCCTAGACATCTGCCTAGGGGTAAGTTACTACCCCTGCCCGTTCCACAACGACCATGGTCTCACCTCTCGGTGGATTTCATCACTGACCTTCCTCCCTCACAGGGGAATACTACTATAATGGTCGTTGTGGACCGGTTCTCTAAGGCCTGTCGTTTGCTCCCTATGCCGGGCCTTCCTACTGCCCTACAGACCGCCGAAGCGCTATTCACCCATGTTTTCCGGCACTACGGGGTACCCGAGGATATTGTGTCTGATCGAGGTCCCCAATTTACCTCCAGAGTCTGGAGAGCCTTTATGGAGCGGTTGGGGGTCTCGGTGAGCCTCACCTCGGGTTACCATCCGGAGAGTAATGGGCAGGTGGAACGTGTGAACCAGGATGTGGGTAGGTTTCTTAGATCATACTGCCAGGACCGGCCGGAGGAGTGGGCACGGTACGTTCCCTGGGCAGAAATGGCCAAGAATTCCCTAACCCATTCCTCCACTAACCTAACCCCTTTCCAATGTGTGTTAGGTTACCAGCCGGTTCTGGCACCTTGGCAGCAGAGCCAGATCGAGGCTCCTGCGGTGGATGAGTGGGTGCGGCGCTCGGAGGTGACGTGGAACGCTGCACACGTCCACCTGCAGCGGGCCCTCCGTCGTCAAAAGGCGAGCGCCGATCTCCACCGCAGTGAGGGACCGGTGTACGCACCTGGTGATTGAGTCTGGCTCTCTACCAGAAACCTGCCCCTCCGCCTGCCCTGTCGGAAACTGGGTCGGCGGTTTGTGGGGCCGTTTAAAGTCCTGAGAAGATTGAACGAGGTGTGTTACAGATTACAACTACCTGTTGAGTATAAAATTATTAACCCCTCGTTCCATGTGTCTCTTCTCAGGCCGGTGGTAGCTAGCCCACTCCAAGAAAATGAGATCAGGGAGACTCCTCTGCCCCCATTGGACATCGAGGGGGCACCGGCGTACTCCGTGCGGTCCATCTTGGATTCAAGACGTCGGATGGGGGGTCTCCAATATCTGGTGGAGTGGGAGGGGTACGGCCCGGAGGAACGGTGCTGGGTGCCGAGGAGAGACATTTTGGACCCGGCTCTCCTGACGGAATTCCATCGTAGTCACCCGACGCGCCCTGCTCCGCGTCCTCCTGGTCGTCCCCGAGGCCGGAGTCGGCGCATGTCTGGAGCCACGCGTCAAGGGGGGGGTACTGTCACGGTTTCGGCCGAGGCTGCCTCTCTTCATTGCTCGGGCAGGCTTCGGCGTTTGTCGTCTCCGGAATACTAGCTGCCACCGTTGTATGTTTCTATGTTCGTTTGGTCTTGTCTGGAATTGTACACCTGTTGTCGTTTAGTGTCATTAGTGTCCTATAAGTTCTCGTTGTGTTTGTCAGGTGTTGTGTGTGATTGTTTCGATGTCGTGTATTTGCTCTACAGTATACCGTTTGCTCGTTGTAGCTTTTCTCCTCTGTTAAGGAGAGTATACTCGCACATGTTTTGTGCGCCCTTTTGTTTTACGCCTGCGTGCGGAGTTTCTCGCCTCAGGGCTTTTGTCTCGTGTATTAGTTTGTGCCTTCACTAAAGTATTTTGGACTTCTTTTCTGCGTCCTGCGCCTGATTCCAACACCACACCCACCTACAGCAAACACTGACAAACGGCGCAGTACAGGTTCTAAATTGTTGTCGCCACTCCCCCCACAATAAAAATATGAAAATGCTTTGTTCATAAATCCTCTCCACAATAACAAGTGTTTTACACTGTAGTACTTATAAAGTTAAAGCAAGCAGAGGCAGATCAACTCCTTGACTTAATGACTCACAGGAATGGAAGAAAGCATAAAATCAGATAATATAAAAGCTGTTTATTGATTTCATCACCAAACTGCATGATGAGATCTGGGGAATTCACCATCATATATTTCTCATCAGGGAAGATACTGTACCTTTACATCCAATGCTGACACATCCATTATGATTAGTTCATTTACATTAGTCATTTTGATAATTCGTCAAAGCTTAATAAACTTTCACACCAGAAATAATATTTAGGTATTTTATTTCCTTACCTGTGGTGAGGGTTGTTAATACCAGTTGACTTTGCTTTCCATTTTCCAACTCAGTGCAGACTGTGACTGAGTATTCAGTATCTCGTTGCAGGTCAGAGAGAGTGATGCTGTGTGAAGATGTGGTAGTGATGTGTGGTTCTGTCCCTGGACAGTGGTAGGAGATCTGGTAATGATGTTGGGTTTGGTCCAGTCCTGGTGGCTGGCTCCAGCTAACAGCAGCTGATGTGATGCTTACCCAGTCAACATTCGGCTGGTGTGGAAAAGGAAGTACTGAGGGAAAATACATGATTTGTGTTACAGTTTATCTCCAGAAATACAGGTTATATTATAGAAGTAAAATAACAATAGTAGGTGAAAAGTAGAAAAGGCCAGTTTGCAATTCCTTTTTATATGGGAAGAAATAAGCTAAAAACATAAGACACAAAACATAAGTGGGATTTGTAATGTAACAAAAATTAAGAGTTTCCACCTTATCCATTTAGCAACGGCGCTGTACAGGCTCTAAATTGTTTGTCGCCACGCCCCCCACAATACGAATATATAAATGAAAATAATGTTGTGATTATTAATGCTCTCCACAATAACAAGTGTTTTACACTGTAGTACTTATAAAGTTAAAGCAAGCAGAGGCAGATCAACTCCTTGACTTAATGACTCACAGGAATGGAAGAAAGCATGAATTCAGTTACTGTACTATAAACAACGTTTAATGATTTCAGCACCAAACTGCATTATATCATCTGGGGAATTCACCATCATATATTTATCATCAGGGAAGATACTGTACCATTACATCCCATGCTGACAAATCCATTATGATTAGTTCATTTACATTAGAGTCATTTTGATAATTTGTCAAAGCTTAAACTTCCACACCAGAAATAAAATGTAGGTATTTTACTTCCTTACTTGGGTTGTAGACACCAGTTGACTTTGCTTTCCATTTCCCAGCACAGTGCAGACAGTGACAGAGTATTCAGTAGCAGGTTTCAGGTCAGAGAGAGTGATGCTGGGTGAAGATGTGGTAGTGATGTGTGGTTCTGTCCCTGGACAGTGGTAGGAGATCTGGTAATGATGTTGGGTTTGGTCTAATCCTGGTGGCTGGCTCCAGCTAACAGCAGCTGATGTGGCATCTACTGAGTCAACAGTCAGCTGGTCTGGAGCAGGAAGTACTGAGGGAAAATACATGATTTGTGTTACAGTTTAACTCCAGAAATACAAGTTCTATTATAGGAGTAAAATAACAATAGTAGGTGAAAAGTAGAAAAGGCCAGTTTGTGATTCCTTTTGATATGGGAAGAAATAAGCTAAAATCAGAAGTCAAACAACAAAAGTTGGATTTGTAATGTAACAAAAATTAAGAGTTTCCACTATATTAATTTAGTAACAGCACTGCGCCTCTGTTATATTGTTGACGCCACACCCCCCAAAAATGAAAAATATATAATTGAAAATAATGTTGTGATTATTAATGCTCTCCACAATAACAAGTGTTTTACACTGTAGTACTTATAAAGTTCAAGCAAGCAGAGGCAGATCAACTCCTTGACTTAATGACTCACATGAATGGAAGAAAGCATTAATTCAGATATTATAAAAGCTGTTTATTCATTTCATCACCAAATTGCATTATGAGATCTGGGGAATTCACCATCATATATTTCTCATCAGGGAAGATACTGTACCTTTACATCCCATGCTGACACATCCATTATGATTAGTTAGTAACAATTTATTTTGACTACATATCCGTTAAGTGTTCATTCACATTTTTAAGCATTTCATGAATGTGTTATAAAAAGGTCCCAACCACACATTATAGGATTAATGAAATATATTCATAGCATGTCTATAGCACATTTATGTCATGCTATACAGGATATTTACGTATCTTTATAGATGGCTCATTACAATGACAGCGTAGTGTCATCAACATGGCTGTTCTCTAAAGTGTGTTTCTGGCACGCCAGTGTTAGTTAATATGCCAAAAGGCCAAACCAGGTTATGCTGATATACATCCTGTACCAGCCCCATTTCCCCCACCAGCTGGTATATCACTTCTTATTCCTCTCCTTGAGGTCAATGATCCACAGGGTTGAATCCTCAGGGTACATTTGACTGATCAAATCGTGTAGTTGAGAGTCATATGATAACTCTAATTCTATTTAGTCAATGTAGTAGGTGAAAAGTAGAATAGGCCAGTTTGTGATTCCTTTTGAACACTTCATGGTAATTAACTGTTAAGTTTGCCACTCTGATCTATAACACCAACATTAAAGGTCTATGTATGAATTCTATTTAGTCAATGTAATGTCATTTCTATTTTCCCACTCCAGAGAATGAGTAAGTGTGTCCAAACTTTTGACTGGTACTGTATGTCAAATGGAATTAAACAATAATGTTTGTTGATGCTAATATTATGTATAATATATAAATATGTTTCCATATGATAACAATAGCCTAATAGATTATATATGCTGTAAATTATAATTTACAGATAGCCTTTCCATCTGCCAAGCACCTAATATGAGCTCCTTTCATTATAAAACATTACATTCATTTATTGTTATTACTATTACAATTATTAATATATATATATATATATATAATTCAAACCTTTTCTATTCTATTTTGTTTTATGCAATAGGTTGGCACTCGACCAGATAGCAAGACTGTAAAAGGAGGGACTCACCGCTGGCCTGTTGCGGTATTCTACAACCTGCTGCTATTAACGTCAACATGTTGTATGAGCCTTGACAAGACAGTCAGTAGGAGAGATTTCATCATGGATCTAGCATGTGAGCTTCGTGAGAACCACATGAACGCCATGAAAGAAGCTACATTCTACCAACAACTGTGTGTTATATTACTAATTTATGAAAAGTCATAATGAAGTGCTTTGAGAGGCTAGTTAAGGATCATATCACCTCTACCTTACCTGACACCCTAGACCCACTTCAATTTGCTTACCGCCCCAATAGATCCACAGACGATCGCTCTGCACACTGCCCTATCCCATCTGGACAAGAGGAATACCTACAGTATGTACGAATGCTGTTTATTGACTATAGCTCAGCCTTCAACACCATAGTACCCTCCAAGCTCATCATTAAGCTCGGGGCCCTGGGTCTGAACCCCGCCCTGTGCAACTGGGTCCTGGACTTCCTGACGGGCCGACCCCAGGTGGTGAAAGTAGGAAACAACACCTCCACTACACTGATCCTCAACACTGGGGCCCCACAAGGGTGCTTGCTCAGCCCCCTACTGTACTCCCTGTTCACCTGTGAACAACTCAATCATCAAGTTTGCAGACGACACAACAGTAGTAGGACTGATTACCAACAATGACGAGACAGCCTACAGGGAGGAGGTGAGGGCCCTGGCGGAGTGGTGCCAGGAAAATAACCTCTCCCTCAACGT
This sequence comes from Coregonus clupeaformis, assembly GCF_020615455.1. Classification (NCBI taxonomy): domain Eukaryota; kingdom Metazoa; phylum Chordata; class Actinopteri; order Salmoniformes; family Salmonidae; genus Coregonus; species Coregonus clupeaformis. The sequence goes on along the minus strand of NW_025534380.1, from coordinate 92,946 downwards.
CAACAAAACGAAGGAGCTGATCGTGGACTTCAGGAGATATCCCCTATCCACATCAACGGAACCACAGTGGAGTAGGTGAAAAGTTTCAAGTTCCTCAGAGTACACATCACTGACAATCTGAAATGGTCCACCCAAACAGACAGTGTTGTGAAGAAGGCGCAACAGCGCCTCTTCAACCTCAGGAGGCTGAAGAAATTCAGCATGGCACCTAAGACCCTCACAAACTTTTACAGATGCACAATTGAGAGCATCCTGTCGGGCTCTAAAAAAAACAGATTCTATCTCAAGGCCATCCGAATGTTAAATAGCCATCACTAGCCGGCTACCACCCGGTTACTCAACCTTGCACCTTAGAGGCTGCTGCCCTGTCTACATAGACATGGAATCACTGGTCACTTTAATAATGTTTACATGCTGTTATACTCATTTCATAAGTATATACTGTATTTTAATCAATGCCACTTCGACATTGCTCGTCCTAATATTTATATATTTCTTAATTCCATTCTTTTACATTTAGATTTGTGTGAATTGTTGTTAGATACTACTGCACAGTTGGCGCTAGGAACACAAGCATTTCGCTACACCCGCAATTACATCTGCTAAATATGTGTATGTGAACAATAACATTTGATTTGATGATAGCACTGGGGGAGCATGTGACTTTTGACACAAATTAGCTACTTTGACAACTTTTTGAACAAGTTAGACAACACTTAGAGGGTATGGAATGGTATTCTACATCTCTGCTATTCAAATATGAAATCAGAACAGCAATATATTCTACCAATCAGACGATGCAGCTGTTTTATACTGAACATAAATTAAAATGCAATATGCAAGATTTTACTGAGTTACAGTTCATATAAGGAAATCAGTCAACTGAAATGTTGGTGTTATAGATCAGAGTGGCAAACTTAACAGTTAATTACCATGAGGTGCTTAGCTATAAATGCGCTTAGCTATAAACGCTTTATGAATGGGAAAATAGATTTGACTTTACACTGACTGCATATGTGGGACCCATAGTAATATTAGGGATAAGAAATAGACACCCCTTAACCCTTTTGGCATATTAACTAACACTGGCATGCCAGAAGCACACTTTAGAGAACAGCCATAATTATGACACTACACTGTAATAATGCATCTATAAAGATACCTACATATGAGCTCATAGTATGAACTGAATGCGCTATAGATATGCTATGGATATATTTAATAAACCTTTAATAATATGATTGGGACCTGTTATAACACATTCATTAAATGCTTACAGATGTGTGTGGGATGCGTTATGGATATGTAGTCAAAGTAAATTGTTACTGATTAGTTCATTTACATTAGTTATTTTAAAAAAAATGTAACACCAGACATAATACTTTAGTAGGGTACTTCCTTACCTGTGGTGAGGGTTGTTGACACCAGTTGACTTTCCTTTCCATTTTCCAGCACAGTGCAGACAGTGACAGAGTATTCAGTACCAGGTTTCAGGTCAGAGAGAGTGATGCTGTGTGAATATGTGGTAGTGATGTGGGGTTCTGTCCCTGGACAGTGGTAGGAGATCTGGTAATGATGTTGGGTTTGGTCCAATCCTGGTGGCTGGCTCCAGCTAACAGCAGCTGATGTGGAGTCTACGGAGTTAACAGTCAGCTGGTCTGGAACAGGAAGTACTAAGAGGAAACACATTATTGTTAGTGATAGAGTTTAAAGTTATTTAATATGCCCATTAGTTTTATTTTGTCCCTATGCTTGGATGCATTATTTGCGGTTGAATTGATAATATAATAATAATAATAATATAATAATAATATAGATGAAATGTTGGCGGTAGCCTACCTGACTTTCTGCCTGTAATGTGGAAAGGCCCCCTAATCATGGACATCAGAAACCAAGTAGAATCTGTTTGGGAACATCAATATTAACATGTTTTTACAACTAAATATATGTAATTAATCTGTTGACAGCCCCTCTCTCTGCACGCTTGAGAAAGGAATGAAGGAGAGAGAGAAGAGGCGATGGAAACACTGTGGTGAGATATTCTGTAGCTAAAGGTAATGTGTCAGCCTATTCATTATAACAATATAAACTAGAGGTATTCCGGCACCTCCCAATTTACAAATTAAGCACTGAATGTTGTGATAAGAAATGCTCTACACAGTAAAAAGTGTTTTACACTGAACTTTGGAGAAAGTTAAAGCAAGCAGAGGCAGATCAACTCCTTGACATAATGGCCCACAGGAATGGGAAGCAAGCATGAACTCAGATATAATTAAAACGTTTATTGATTTCAACACCAAACTGCATTATGAGATCTGTGGAATTCACCATCATATATTTCTGATCAGGAAAAAAACTTTACACCCCATGCTGACACATCCATTATGATTACTTAATTTACATTATAGTCATTTGATAACTACTCAAAGTTATATAAACTTTTGAACCAGAAATAATACTTAAATAGAGTACTTCCTTACTTGTGGTGAGGGTTGTTGACACCTGTTGACTTTGGGGGGGTGACTACTTATGTAATCAAGGTATAATAGTGATTTATTTTTCATTCATCTTAATTAAATATATATATATATATATATATATATAATATTTCTTCAACTTTGACATAAGAGTATTTTGAGTAGATTGTTGATAAAAGCAATGACAATTAAATACATTTGAATTCCAGGTTGTAAAACAATAAAATGTGGAAAAGGGGGGTGAATACTTATGCAAGGCACTTTAAATGAAAACAATGCAGTCATTACAAATTATCTCCATAATAAAAAGTGTTTTAAACTGTACATTGGATAAAGTTAAATCAAACAGAATCATTTTTATAACTAGTCGAAGTTATATCAACTTTGACACCACAAATAATACTTAATAAGTAGAGTACTTCCTTACCTGTGGTGAGGGTTGTTGACACCAATTGACTTTTCTTTCCATTTTCCAGCACAGTGCAGACAGTGACAGAGTACTGAGTACCACGTTGCAGGTCAGAGAGAGTGATGCTGTGTGAAGATGTGGTAGTGATGTGTGGTTCTGTCCCTGGACAGTGGTAGGAGATCTGGTAATGATGTTGGGTTTGGTCCAATCCTGGTGACTGGCTCCAGCTAACAGTACCTGATGTGGTGTTCACTGAGTTAACAGTCAGATGGTCTGGAGCAGGGATAACTAGTGGAAACACATTATTGTCAGTGCTACAGTTTAAATCCAATTGCAATTCCTTTTGATATGGTAAGAAATATCCTAAAGCAGAAGTCGCATAACAGAGGTTAGATTTGTAACGTAACAAACATGACAAGTTTCTGTTATATTCATTAAGCATTGGCGCTGCACCTCTGCTAAACTGTTGCCGCCACGCAAAAAAATAAGAATGTTAATGAAAAGAAAACTGTGACAAACAATAAAGAGTTTCCAAAATGCTATATATCTATTTTCAGAAATGTTGGTGAATGAGATTTTATTGTTTAAATAATCTATTAAAGAGAGTGTGTTTTTTCAAAATAAATTATGGCTTGTTGTATAATTAAGGTTGTTTAATGACAGACATATATTTGTTTAAAATCACTTCATGGTTTAATTTCAGAAAAACAAATATGAATGTTATTTTTTTTGCAAATTTCTATATATTCACCTCACTCTCAGAGAAATAAGTAGTACTGCTTGGTTTTGCAATGTCAAATGTAACAAATAACTACATTTTTAATAAAGAACTGTATAAACCCACAGCATATACCGTACCAGTCAAAAGTTTGAACACACCTACTCATTCCAGGGTTTTTCTTTAGTTTTACTATTTTCTACATTGTAGACATCAAAACTATGAAATAACACATATGGAATCATCTAGTAAGCAAACAAAATGTTAAACATATCAAAATATATTTTATATTTCAAATTCTTCAAATAGCCACCCATTGCCTTGATGACAGATTTGCACACTCTTGGCATTCTCTCAACCAGCTTCATGAGGTAGTCACCTGGAAAACATTTCAATTAACAGGTGTGCCTTCTTAAAAGTTAATTTGTGGAACTTCTTTCCCATTAATTTGAGCCAATCAGTTGTGTTGTGACAAGGTAGAGTACAGAAGATAGCCCTATTTGGTAAAAGACCAAGTCCATATTATGGCAAGAACAGTTTATATAAGCAAAGAGAAATGACAGTCCATCATTTCTTTAAGACATGAATGTCAGTCAATCCGGAAAATGTCAAGAACTTTGAAAGTTTCTTCAAGTGCAGTCGCAAAAACCATCAAGCGCTATGATGAAACTGGCTCTCTTGAGGACCGCCACAGGAAAGGAAGACCCAGAGTTACCTCTGCTGCAGAGGATAAGTTCATTAGATTTACCAGCCTTAGAAATCGGCAATTAACTGCACCATCCGCCGTGTCTTTGTGAGACGCAGAGTAGGTGAATGAATAATCTCAGCATGTGTGGTTCCCACCGTGAAGCATGGAGGATAAGGTGTGATGGTGTGGGGGTGCTTTGCTGGTGACACTCTCAGTGATTTATTTAGAATTCAAGCACACTTAACCAGCATGGCTACCACAGCATTCTGCAGCAATACGCCATCCCATCTGTTTTGGGCTTAGTGGGACTATCATTTGTTTATCAACAGGACAATGACCCAACATACCTCCAGGCTGTGTAAATGCTATTTTACCAAAAAGGAGAGTGATGGAGTGCTGCATCAGATGACCTGGCCTCCACAATCCCCCGACCTCAACCCAATTGAGATGGTTTGGGATGAGTAGAAAATAGTAAAAATAAAGAAAGACCCTGGAATGAGTAGGTGTGTCCAAACTTTTGACTGGTACTGTATTTCTCATCAAGGAAGATACTGTACATTTACGTCCCATTCTGACACATCCATTATGTTTAGTTCATATACATTAGTCATTTTGATAACTACTCAATGTTCAATAAACTTTGAAACAAGACATACAGTAATACTTAAGTAGGGTACGTCCTTACCTGTGGTGAGGGTTGTTGACACCTGTTGACTTTGCATTCCATTTTCCATCACAGAGCAGACAGTGACAGAGTACTGAGTGCCACATTGCAGGTCAGGCAGAGTGATGCTGGGTGAATTTGTGGTATATTTGTGTGGTTCTGTCCCTGGACAGTGGTAGGAGATCTGGTAATGATGTTGGGTTTGGTCGAATCCTGGTGGCTGGCTCCAACTGACAGCAGCTGATGTGGTGTCCACTGAGTCAACAGTCAGCTGGTCTGGAGCAGGGACTACTAAGAGAAAATACATTATTGTTAAGAGCCATTTTGATAACTATTCAACTTTTGTCTGTAGCGTCCAAACGGTTTGGGTGTTTACATGTCGGTTGTTGTGCTCTAGGACTACCACAAGCTTCACAAGAACTGTCTGAAGGTAACCCGGTACCAAAAATAAATAAAAAGGAAGTATGGAAGTAGTTTTATCGCTAAAAAAGGGGTTAAATATCGGTAAAAACATTAATATTATTAATGTTTTGCAATTTCCTGAGCTTTCTTATATCTCTCAGATATACAGTAGGTCAGACACTTCAAAACATACTTCCACAATGCTTAGACTCTAGTTAATTCAGATATTATTATTTTTTTAACGTTAATTGATTTCAGTACCAAACTGCATTATATGATCTGGGAAATTCACCATCATACAAAAAATGAATGTACAGTGTGTACAGTCACCTCCAAAATTACTGTAACCCTTGATAAAGATGAGCAAAATATGAAATGCCAAGCTATATTGTATGCTAAAGAAATTGGGGAAATTGTATTATTTTATGCAAAAACAATAGGGTAGAATGTCAACACCACCCCCACGTACCTTCGCAAGAAAACACTAGCCGGGCCATCCGGATCCAGTCTAACTTAGAGGTAAACAAACCACAATGCAAACAGTTGCTAGCTAGCGATATCATCAGTCACCACTAAACAAAAACTGTGTATACTGTTCCTCAATGTATTTCTTATTTGTGTAGTTTCCTCTTGAAAATCATCCACATGATTTCAGGGAAGTGAAAAACTCCGTAAGCTTCCACACATTCCAAACATTAGAAGAAGCACGGAAGAGGTGCATTGTAAATATTAAATGTGACAAGTTCACAGTGACAGATCAAACCAAGGTCTGCAGCCGTCATTTCCAAGCTTAGGACTTGATCGAGCCTTCGACCAGCAGGATTAAAGAAAGGAGCCTGTCCTCTTCCAGTGGAACAGCTACTCCATCCAAGCACCACATCCTGCAGTATGGCAGAGTGACCATCCGAGACAGAGGATGTTGAGGACGTTGCAGATGATGTGCCTGCCCATGGTGATGGATCATGACTACTATTCAGCCCCCGACCCCTCGGCCCTTGATTTGTCACTGGGACAAAACGATTTCCGTGAGGAGATCGAGCAACTGAGGAGACAGGTGGAAGAGTTGTCTGTCCGCCAGCATTTCTGTTTAGAGAGATTTGCAGCCGATGACGACATACGGTTCTACACAAGGTAGGTTAAAATAACACTATTAGCTATACACTTTAGCAATGACCCTGGCAGCTGTAGTTTTCCTGAGTGAACTGAGTTTTGTCTGTAACACTATTACAAATGCTGCCAAGGCCTTCAGTCTATGGGGCTACTCTGGGGAAAGGACCAGAAGGGGACACCCTCAGGCCCTCTCTCTCTCTCTCTAGGGTTCATGTGGAGAGATGTATCAGGGGGGTGAAGAAGAACAAATACTTTGACACCGTCATCCCCCTCTCCATCAAAGTTTGCATCAACCAGCTGTACTCTGTTGCATGCTTCCTGGTCAACTACCAGAATGGACCTCTGGTCAAAGCCTGGGCAAAGAAGAAGTGAGCCCCGTACCCATAGCCAGCCTGAGCACCCTACACTGTCACTCAGGGCATCTTCATGACCTCCAATACCCTATGCCTTTTGATTTTGATGTTTGATTGAATCAGTTCATTTTATAATTCTGTTTGATAGGATTAGCCCACATGATTCACTTTTATGTCCTTGAATTTTTCACTGGACTGAACTAATTGCTTATCATCTTTATTATTGTTGTGCTTAGTGTCAAGTCATTTCATCCAGTATATTAATCAATACAAAGTAGGTGCACAGGTCGAGAGAATTGAGTAATCAAGGTGAAAGACAGTGACACATTCAATACCGCCTTACACACTCTTGCCTGCATCTAGCTGATCTAGGGCGTAATCATTAGTCCAAGAGTTGCAAATTAGAGTTTCTATTGGACAAATTCAGGTATATTTATCCCTGTTTTGTTCCGTTTGCTTCCGTTTTAGAAAAGGTTTTCAACAGAATCGGCGGAATGAATACACCCCTGATAACACGCAAACACAGTTCACTTTCATAGTAGCCACATAAAAAGCATGATCACTTTGCTCGTTGTATATATAATTCCTTCTTCCTCTCACCTTTTTCCTTTCACTTGTGGACTTCAGTGCAGAACACATCAGTTGTCTGTGACCAGGCAAAAAAAACTTTCCAAGCCAAAACTTCATATCATGACCGCTAACCGCTACACACAGCCTACATCGTTGTCACGTCATTGTCAACATAGCTACTAGAACTAACGCGATAGTAAACCCGTTACAATCATGCAGTACAGTGTACAGTCAGAAAGCAGTTTAGCAGTTACAACGGCGGGCCCCGGTGGCAAATACATTTATAAAACCAAAAGCTTACCTTGACTTGGACTTGGAAGAGTTCCAGAGTTCCAGTGTTCCAGTGTTGTCTAGCTAACATAGCATCCCTCTCTGTTTGAGCTAGGTGTTTGAGTAGGCTAAACTAGCTAGCTGCATTTGCTAGCTAAGTGAAAGTAAAAAAAATAAAAAATACAACCAAATATAGCTAGCTCTCTCTCGCTTCTCCTTAATTTTGGAAGAAATGCATTTGTCCATAACTGTTCAACTATTGTCTTTCTTTCTCTTTGAGTCAACTACTCACCACATTTTATGCACTGCAGTGCTAGCTAGCTGTAGCTTATTTTTTCAGTACTAGATTCATTCTCTGTTCCTTTGATTGGGACGACATGTCAGTTCATGCTGCAAGAGCTCTGATAAGTTGGAGGACATCCTCCGGAAGTTGTCATAATTACTGTGTAAGTCTATGGAAGGGGATGAGAACATGAGCCTCCTAGGTTTTGTATTGAAGTCAATGTACCAAGAGGGAGGACAGAAGCTAGCTGTCATCCAGCTACACCATGGTGCTACCCTACAGAGTGCTGCTGAGGATACTGTAGACCTTCATTGCAAAACAATGTGTTTTAATCAATTATTTGGTGACGGACAACTAAATTTAATGTTTCACAATTTTCTTTTTTTTATGAAATTCACTGAGGCAGTAAACATAACTCTTGCAGTTTGGTCACTTGATCCAGTCGGCCAAATGGTGGGCTCTCAATGGGGTCGTAGACCAGCCCGTCAGATGAAGACCCCAGCCAAGGGGCGTCAGGGTGGATTACAAACCCACATTGCATGTAGTTCACGTTCTTGATGTGGCAGTACTCACGGACAGCAGCAGGCTCCACGGCCAGACCCCTCCTCATTGCTGCCGTCTGAGGTGTTCCTTATTCATTCAGTCTTCCAGGTTCTCCGCTGAGCTCTGCCCTCGGACGTGGCAGACTTCCCTAAAGCGGAAGGAGGTTAGGCAGGAGGTAAGGCGTGTCCTTCTTAGTTTATGCCAGTCCAGTGAGGTGCTCTGCTCCTTGGTAGCGCCTTCACTGGTGTGAGCCATATCCCAGGTGGTCTCCAACTATCTGACATACAGCTGCTCCTTCTCACTGCACACTAACATGCAGTGTGATGGCTACAGTCTGTAGTATCACTGCTCACTAACATGCAGTGTGATGGCTCCAGTCTGTAGTATCACTGCTCACTAACATGCAGTGTGATGGCTCCAGTCTGTAGTATCACTGCTCACTAACATGCAGTGTGATGGCTCCAGTCTGTAGTATCACTGCACACTAACATGCAGTGTGATGGCTCCAGTCTGTAGTATCACTGCACACTAACATGCAGTGTGATGGCTCCAGTCTGTAGTATCACTGCTCACTAACATGCAGTGTGATGGCTCCAGTCTGTAGTATCACTGCTCACTAACATGCAGTGTGATGGCTCCAGTCTGTAGTATCACTGCTCACTAACATGCAGTGTGATGGCTCCAGTCTGTAGTAGTATTGACTGTATCTACTACTACTCTTCTATGTAGTTATCTAAGGGTAGGGGTGGTGGAGGAGGGGCATCAGGGTGGGAGACAATGTGGCTGCTTGCTGCTGTTCGGACAGTCGACCAATGGGACCTCGCTGGTGATGCCCATTGTGCTGATCAATGGGGCCGTTTCAATGGGAAAGTCCTTGTACACCTCAGACACACGCAGGACAGAGAGGTCAGGCAGTTCCCCTTGGAGGGCTTTTAAAAGTGTAAAACATAATAAGTACATCTCAGTCAAACAATTTATTGTAGCTGTTGTTGTAAATATTTTGTGGGATTTACATTACAGATCTGTTTCGGTTTGGCTGATAAGATTACTAACTTGCTCACAGGGCCTGGCTTCACACCCTATTTGATTGAAATGGAACAGAATTGTTTAGATATTGATTTCACGTGTATGTTTATCTACAAACACTTAGTGGTCAGTTTATTAGGTACATTTATTAGGTACCCATCTAGTACTGGAGGCCGTCCGTTTCTGAGATACTGGAACCGGCGTGCCTGGCACCGACCACGCTCAGAGTCGCTTAGGTCACTCGTTTTGCCCAATCTACTGTCAATGGAACAGTAACTGAATGCCTTGATGCCAGCCACGTGACTCCCTGTCTGTAGGAGCGAACCATTTTTTAAACAGTCACAAAAAAATAATAATGTCTGCAATGCAAGGCAACAACACGTTAGCTATCTAACTAGCTACAGTAGTTACTTACCTTCCGATTACAATCCGATTACCATAATTCACAGTCATTTGTGGGAGATCCTGCAGACAGGGGGTGTAAAATGACATACCGCTAGCTAGCTCTTTTGTCGATGATGTTGTTGACGTTGCAACGAAAGTTGACCAGCTGGCTAATTGGAATGTGAAAGTTTTGCCAAATTTGGCGTAACTAGAGGCTATTGCTAAGAGAAAGAGATTTTGTTTAACAAGTTAAAAAAATAAGTGTCCAAATTATTGCCACCCCTAAAGATTCTTATAAATAAAATAAAATACAAATGATCTGCATTGACATTCTACTTAAGATCATTTCAGCTAAGGAACTGTATTGTTGCAATCCATGGCTTCCTGTTTCACTAGGCTTTAAAAATGAGGTAACACACATGTAAAATCCCTTTGTCATCCACCACAAAGGCAAAGAACTCACAAATGAAAAGACACAAATGGTTGTTGACTTTCATATATCAGGCAATGGTTACACAGAACTACTGAAAAAAACAAATATACCACTTGTATCACAGTGAGGAAGATGGTTCGGGAGGCAAAGACAAGTCCAATGGCCCTAGTTGGAGAATGACAGAACTTGGTCTCATCTTGGGCTCACCAAGTCTCCAAATCTACAATTAGATGCCACCTATAAAAAAGCCTTTATTATGAGCAATGAAGAAATGTAAATGCCTGGAGTTTGCTAAGCAGGATTGGCACTTGAATTGGAACCGGGTGCTATGGTCAGATGAGATGAATATAGAGCTTGTTGGCCTCAAAATAAGGATGCATTTGCAGAAAAGGACCTCATACTGTAAAATATGGTGGTGGATCTTTGATATAACCGGGCTGTTTTGCTTCCACTGGTCCTGGGGCCCTTGTTAAGGTCAATGGATTCATGAACTCTACCAAGTAACAGGATATTTTTGCAAAAAACCTGGTTGCCTCTGCCCAGGGGGCTGAAACGTCCCTGCAAATGGATCTTCCAGCAAGACAATGAACCCAAGCACACATCAAAATCAAAATGGTAATTGACCACAAAATCCACATTTTGCAATGGCCATCTCTTTCTCCGGACTTACTTGAACCTCATTGAAAACCTGTGGTTTGAATTGAAGAGGGCAGTCCATAATCGCAGAATGAATGTGAAAAAAAATTATATATGGAGGAATGGTCTAAGATCCCTCGCAATGTGTTCTTCAATCTCATTAAACATAATAGAAAATAGCTAATTTTATATTACCTTTATTTAACTAGGCAAGTCAGTTAAGAACAAATTCTTATTTATTATTGTTTGGCCGGTGCCAATTGTGCGCCGCTCTATGGGACTCCAAATCACGTCCGGTTGTGATACAGCCTGGAATCGAACCAGGGGGTCTGTAGCCTTAGACCGCTGCCCCACTGTTATCCTCACAAGGAGAGGGTGCACAAAGTATTGAAAACAGGCATGCCGATAATTTTAGCACTAATCTTTTTAAAAAATCTAATTGTTGGTAAGATACTGTACCTTTACATCCCATGCTGACACATCCATTATGATTAGTTCATTTACATTAGAGTCATTTTGATAACTAGTCAACGTTTAATAAAGTATAATAATATATTAATGTTCTACACAAAACCTAATACTTTACTACAGTACTTCCTTACTTGTTGTCGTGAGGGTTGTTGACACCAGTTGACTTTGCTTTCCATTTTCCAACTCAGTGCAGACAGTGACAGAGTATTCAGTAGCAGGTTGCAGGTCAGAGAGAGTGATACTGTGTGAAGATGTGGTAGTGATGTGTGGTTCTGTCCCTGGACAGTGGTAGGAGATCTGGTAATGATGTTGGGTTTGGTCCAATCCTGGTGGCTGGCTCCAGCTAACAGCAGCTGATGTGGTGTCCACTGAGTCAACATTAATCTGGTCTGGAGCAGGCAGTACTAAGGGAAAATACATTAATGTCAGGATTACAGTTTATCTCTAGAAATATACAACAGGAGGAAAAAGTTGAATAGTAGTTGAAAAGTAGAAAAGGTTAGCTTGCAATTCCTTTTGATATGGGAAGAAATAAGCTAAAAACAGAAGTCACAACATAAGTTGTATTTGTAGTGTAACAAAAATTAAGGGTTTCTGCTATATTCATTTAGTAATAGTGTTTGCACCACTGCTAAATTGTTGCCACCACAACAAAAATAAATAACTATAAAACTGGTTTGGATCCTGGATGCTGATTGGTTGATAGCAGAGAGTAAAGCCACATTCATGTGCTAGTCAGAACTAGGAAACATGGACATTTAAGACTTGCTAACTCGTTGCAGAAAGATGAATCAACCAATAGGAAGCTCTACGTTCATTTTAACTCTGAGGTTCCTAGTTCCGACTAGCATGTGAATGCGGCATTATTCCCCACAATCCCATGCTACTGTGCTAGGATTTGGTTTGTAACAGTTGGGGTTTGTCTAAACCTTTTTGTCTGCCTTTACGACCTGTGCAACAGTATCTACATTTCCATTAACTTGTCCAGTGATTTTTTGACGACATTTACAAAGTTTGCATAGAAAATAGATGTGACAAGTGCCTGCTAGGGTGCGTTTCCATTGAACGACCCTGTCTTGATAAAACCAGCTTTACGTAATGACGTCACATATAAAACAAAATATTGTAGTAAAAAACGAATAATGCCGTGTTTCCATGCTATCATAGTTATTGGAAATTCCTAGTTTCGACTGGGAAGTTTTACTTGAATGACCCTCCATGTTGGAATTACAAGTGGGGAAACTGCCTGAGTTGCTGAGTTGTGACGTTTCACCACTGACCTTTTAACTTTTCAACCAAAAGATGACAACAAAGAAAACATTTGACAACTACAACCTTGTCAATATGTATAATGTAGCTAGTTTGACCATATTGTCAATGTTAGGCATATAGCTAACTTTATTATTAGCAATGTTAGCTAGCTTATCAAGCTAGGTAAAATGTTATTGGTTGAAGAATTGTATGCCCTTTCGACATATCTGTTTCATGTCTCAGATAGCCCACTAAAGCCAGCATGGATAGAATTCAAGAATTTACTAATATTTTCTAATAATTATCACAGTCTATACCATAGTGAAACCATAGAATAGCAATAGAAATAGTAGTAATTTAATAGGATTTCTATCAGTGAAAATTGCAGTCCTGTAGCGTAGATCTGAAATAATTGGATGTTGAAACTTGCAACCAGCCAACCAGAAAAGCAAAGTGAAGCAATTCAGGCATTCTTGAAAGTTAAGACAATCCTTGTCCTGCAAAGAAACATTTTAAAAAATGGATTTAGCAGTAAGCATTTAGAATTAAATGTAGACGGTGCTTCATAGTTATGCGATGACATCATGTGCCCCGCGTACCTTCACATTTATTCTGCAATCATTATTTTTTTCCCAAAAACACAGTTTCAATTAGAATGTTTTGCAATAAAGAAAGTTAGACAAAATAAAAATCCACCCGGATACAGAAGTTGTCTATCTTTAGAACATTTTTCCTATAGCTGTTTCCATTACACATGTCGCTATGTTTTCATTTGCGACATTGCTTTTGTAGAATAAACACAGAACAACGCATTGTCTCATGTCAGATAGCGAGTTGATTCTACCTGCACTGATCGATTGAGGGACGAGCGTCCCGTAGGAGTGACGCCATCTGACATAAGACAATGGGGTCAATGCAAACCTGCCTACTGTTGCAATTATTTTGTGATCTCCACCGTGCCATAGCAGGCTAGCCTAGAGAATGAACATGAAACTAATAATTCACCTTGGAAACCTGTAAACACTCAGAATTCTATTAATTCATAGACCAGCGCAGTGCGGCTACTACAAACACAAACAAAACATGGAGGAGTTCATAATTCATTTTAACATTTGGGGAGACATGGATTTAAAAGTATGGTGGGAACAGGATATGGGAGGGGGAGGAAATCCCAAAATAACCAACTGGCACGCACAGGTGGAGATAAAGGGTTATGTAACCACGGCTACAGTGGCTTGCGAAAGTATTCACCCGCCTTGTCATCTTTCATATTTTGTTGCCTTACAACCTGGAATTAAAATTGTTTTTTGGGGGGGGTTTGTATCATTTGATTTACACAACATGCCTATCACTTTGAAGATGCAATATATTTTTTCTTGTGAAACAAAAAAGCAGAAAACTTGAGCGTGCATAACTATTCACATTGACAAATTATGTTTAAATACAGTTGATTAAACCAGTTTTTTGCCCAGACAATACTTAAGTAGTGTACTTCCTTACCTGTGGTGAGGGTTGTTGACACTAGTTGACTTTGCTTTCCATTTTCCAGCACAGTGCAGACAGTGACAGAGTACTGTGTACCACCTTGCAGGTCATAGAGAGTGATGCTGTGTGAAGATTTGGTAGTGATGTGTGGTTCTGTTCCTGGACAGTGGTAGGAGATCTGGTAATGATGTTGGGTTTGGTCCAATCCTGGTGGCTGGCTCCAGCTAACAGCAGCTGATGTGGTGTCCACTGAGTCAACATAAATCTGGTCTGGAGCAGGCAGTACTAAGGGAAAATACATTAATGTCAGGGTTACAGTTTATCTCCAGAATTATGCTACAGGAGGAAAAAGTTTAATAGTAGTCGAAAAGTAAAAAAGGCCGGCTTGAAATTCCTTTTGATACGGGTAAGAAATAGGCTAAAAACATAAGTCACACAACAAAAGTTGGATTTGTAATGTAACAAAAATGAAGAGTTTCCTCTGCGATGCGGGGGCTAAGTTTTTTGGGCATTCTTGCATTGGAATTATATTGAATTCTGCTTAAATAATCACGTTATACCACAATAAACATACAGTTAAAATGTCGAGACTCTGAGATCAATGCATGCTTTTGAAATCTTTAGCCTATCTCTGCTGTTCTGTATCAGCACAATGGACAGCGCCCTACAGCAATGATGTTTTGGTAAAGAATACAGGCTGCCAGATAGATAGGGTAATTCACCTATTACAAACAGCCTATGTGAATGCAGCGTACACACAGCTGTCTTACCAAAATAATGCTAACTAAATGCTGAAAGTAGTATCCTAGTTATTCATGCATGCAAAGAAAAATACTGAAAAGTTTGGCTTAGAATACCAACACAACTGCAAATGTGAACGAATGAATGGGAACAGAACAAAACAGAGGTAACAAGTAGTAGGCCAAGTAACATTAATATCAGATCGATAAAGGCATGACACCATCTATATTCAGGCTAGTTACATTAACAGTAAATTAACGCAGTAAACAACAGGTGAATGGAGATCCAAAGAGCCAAAACATAGCCTACAGCCCATTACAGTGAGATGCAGCCAAGCACAGCTGTTTAGCCAAATAAATACGCCTAAAGGCCCACTTCAACATGGACAATCATGCCGCTCATGAGTTCAGACACACCTTGTGAAATGACACAATACACAGCTGTCTTACCAAAATAATGATAACAATTCACATGATATGTTACGAATTTGCTAGATGTACAGTATGTAACAAATTAGCAAAACGGATAATATTTTGAATGAAAACATGTTGATAATCTTTTTTTAATATGTTGGCAACTGTTTTATAAAAGCAATAAGACCCTCGAAACCGGAAATGATCATGAATGACACCCTCCTAAGAACAGCACTTTGTCAAGAGGTACTCACACTATAGTTCCCGGGTTCTCATGCCTTATTACTTAAACATAAATGAAAAGAATGGTGTGATTAGAAATCCTCTACACAATAAGTGTTTTACACTGTACTACTGATAAAGTTAAGCAAGCAGAGACAGATCAACTCCTTGACATAATGACTAACAGGAATGGAGGAAAGAATGAATTCAAATATGATAAAAAATACATTTGATTGATTTCAGCACCTAACAGCACGATGAGATCTGGGGAATTCACCATCATGTATATCTCATCAGGGAAGATACTGTACCTTTACATTGCATGCTGACAAATCCATTATGATTATTTAATGTACATTACAGTGATTTTGACAACTAGTCAGTTTGACAACAGACATACAGTGCCTTGAAAAAGTATTAATCCCCCTTGGCGTTTTTCCTATTTTGTTGCATTACAACCTGTAATTTAAATGGATTTTTATTTGGATTTAATGTAATGGACATACACAAAATAGTCAAAATTGGTGAAGTGAAATGAAGAAAATAACTTGTTTCAAAAAAATCTAAGAAATAAATTACGGAAAATTGGTCCATGCATATGTATTCACCCCTTTGCTATGAAGCCCCTAAATAAAGATCTGGTACAACCAATTACCTTCAGAAGTCACATAATTAGTTAAATAAAGTCCTCCTGTGTGCAATCTAAGTGTCACATGATCTCAGTATATATACACACCTGTTCTGAAAGGCCCCAGAGTCTGCAACACCACTAAGCAAGGGGCACAACCAAGTAAGCGGCACCATGAAGACCAAGGAGCTCTCCAAACAGGTCAGGGACAAAGTTGTGGAGAAGTACAGATCAGGGTTGGGTTATAAAAAAATATCCGAAACTTTGAACATCCCACGGAGCACCATTAAATCCATTATTAAAAATGGAAAGAATATGGCATTACAACAAACCTGCCAAGAGAGGGCCGCCCACCAAAATTCACGGACCAGGCAAGGAGGGCATTCATCAGAGAGGCAACAGAGACCAAAGATAACCCTGAAGGAGCTGCGATGCTCCACAGCGGAGATTGGAGTATCTGTCCATAGGACCACTTTAAGCCGTACACTCCACAGAGCTGGGACACCTCACACACACCTCTCATCACCCCGAGCTGATGATGATGTGCTCCACACACCTCTCATCACCCCGAGAACACAATCCCCACAGTGAAGCATGGTGGTGGCAGCATCATGCTGTGGGGATGTTTTTCATTGGCAGGGACTGGGAAACTGGTCAGAATTGAAGGAATGATGGATGGTGCTAAATACAGGGAAATTCTTGAGAGAAACCTGTTTCGGTCTTCCATAGATTTGAGACTGGGACAGAGGTTCACCTTCCATTGGGACAATGACCCTAAGCATACTGCTAAAGCAACACTCGAGTGGTTTAAGTGGAAACATTTAAATGTCTTGGAATGGCCTAGTCAAAGCACAGACCTCAATCCAATTGAGAATCTGTGGTATGACTTAAAGATTGCTGTACACCAGTGGAACCCATCCAACTTGAAGGAGCTGGAGCAGTTTTGCCTTGAAGAATGGGCAAAAATCCCAGTGGCTAGATGTGCCAAGCTTATAGAGACATACCCCAAGAGACTTGCAGCTGTAATTGCTGCAAAAGGTGGCTCTACAAAGTATTGACTTTGGGGGGGGGGGGGTGAATAGTTATGCACGCTCAAGTTCTGTTATTTTGTCTTATTTCTTGTTTGTTTCACAATAAAACATATTTTGCATCTTCAAAGTGGTAGGCATGTTGTTTAAATCAAATGATACAAACCCCCCAAAAATTTAATTCCAGGTTGTAAGGCAACAAAATAGGAAAAATGCCAAGGGGGGTGAATACTTTCGCAAGCCACTGTAATACTTTAGTAGGGTACTTACCTGTGGTGAGGGTTGTTGACACCAGTTGACTTTCCTTTCCATTTTCCAACACAGTGCAGACATTGACTGAGTATTTAGTAGCAGGTTGCAGATCAGAGAGAGTGATGCTGTGTGAAGATGTGGTAGTGATTTGTGGTTCTGTCCCTGGACAGTGGTAGGAGATCTGGTAATGATGTTGGGTTTGGTCCAATCCTGGTGGCTGGCTCCAGCTAACAGTAGCTGATGTGGTGTCCACTGAGTCAACATTAATCTGGTCTGGAGCAGGAAGTACTAAGGGAAAATACATTATTGTCAGTACTATAGTTTAACTCCAGAAATATATTACAGGAGAAAATGTAGAATAAGGCCAGGGATAAACATGTCTTTGCAATCACTTATAATGTGGGAAGAAATAAGCTAAAAACAGAAGTCACAATAGAAGTTGATTTGTAATATAGCAAAATGTCTGTTCTGGTAGAGATGATGAACTGTAATAAGGTGAGGAGATATCTTACTAGTGCAGATAGTTGTAGAGACAGGTTCACTCTCTTCCCCATTGCTCAGTACAGTTGAGACGCTGACGGTGTGCTCAGTACCAGGTTGCAGGTTTGAGAATATTTTGTGGCAGTCTTTAGTATTCTCTGCATGGAGGTCTGTTCCTGGGCTGCAGTAGGATATGAAGAAGCGCTGTGGGACTTTTTCCATTCCTTCAGCCTTGGACCAGTGGAGAGTGAAGGGGGTCTCTTCCAAATGGTCTACCTTTAAGTCTCTGGGTGGAACCACTGGAACAAAAATCAAGATTTGTTGTAAGAAGATCTTCATCTTGTCAGATGAGTCCATAACAATATCGCTCTTAAAACACAACAAAGTATGTCAGTAAAACATGACTAAAACCAAACTATTTACCTGTGGTTACAGATGCTGAGACACATCTGCTTTGTTTTCCATCTTCTCCCTCTGTGGCCACACTGAACTGGTACTTTTCACCAGGTTGGAGACTGCTTATTTTAAGATGATACCCGCCTTTCACTTTTGATGAACCCGTTTCCCCCAGGTCACAGCCCCAGGTCACTCTGAACTTGTGTGGTGCCTTCAGCCCCTCAGGAGAACCCCAGCTCAGAGACACGGAGTCTGATCTCACTGACAGGACCTGGATCTTCCCAGGAGGGGGCAGCACTGGAGAGAAAAAAACAGACTTAATTGGAACCACAAATGCATACTAATTTACTTATATCAGAATAGGAGTAAAAATTATATCTTAAATACTTTTTTACAAACGTTATGTACATCATTGTTCACAAGTTATGAGCTATCACTAAAGATCTCAAAGAACAACTTTTGGGTTAATTCATTATTGATTGTACATGCACTTACCGTCGACTGACTCTGGCCTTTGGCGTTGCTCTCCATCAAAAGTCTTCAGCAGTGGAAACAGAGTAAGAAACAATCTTTTCATTGAAAAAACTAAATGTTTATGTTGCAAAACAAGCAATGACAAAGCTTGTAGCATGAACTTGAATTAACAGTATTAGCAAATCTACATTGCCAATAGTACAGTTGAAGTCGGAAGTTTACATACACCTTCGCCAAATACATTTAAACTCCGTTTTTCACAATTCCTGACATTTAATCCAAGTAAGAATTCCCTATTTTAGGTCAGTTAGGATCACCACTTTATTTCAAGAATGTGAAATGTCAGAATAATAGTAGAGAGAATTATTTATTTCAGCTTTTATTTATTTCATCACATTCCCAGTGGGTCAGAAGTTTACATACACTCAATTAGTATTTGGTAGCATTGCCTTTAAATTGTTTAACTTAGGTCAAACATTTCGGGTGGCCTTCCACAAGCTTTCCACAATAAGTTGGGTGAATTTTGGCCCATTCCTCCTGACAGAGCTGGTGTAACTGAGTCAGGTTTGTAGGCCTCCTTGCTCGCACACGCTTTTTCAGTTCTGCCCACAAATGTTCTATAGGATTGAGGTCAGGGCTTTGTGATGGCCACTCCAATACCTTGACTTTGTTGTCCTTAAGCCATTTTGCCACAACTTTGGAAGTATGCTTGGGGTCATTGTCCATTTGGAAGACCCATTTGCGACCAAGCTTTAACTTTTTTTTTTTTTTTTTTTTCTTGGTGGGGAATGGATCAGCTTAATATTGCAGATAGATTGTATCTTCTATCAATGTAATTGTCTGCATCACTTCCAATCCCCCATGTTTTATTTTATTTTTTATATATATATTCCCCTTTATTACTTTTCAACCCCACCATCCTTTCCCTACTTGGAGTAAATTAGTGAACAACAACGCCCAGGCCTCTACTTCCGGTCTATACTTACTATCTACACCTTATGGACAGAGTTAATTTTACAATAATTCTATATATATATATATATATATATATATTTATTGATTTTTTTGCTCCTGAACTTCTTCTACTCTCAACCTCTCCGATCATTTTCATGATGTCCATCCGGTTTGCTTCTAAATGCCATATCTTTCTAACTGTGCTCTTTCCCAAAATCTCCCAACATACAACCTATATACTTATTATGGACACAGTATGCTTACATTATTAGCTATCTTTGTTATTATTTGTTGTTATTTGTTATTAGTCCCATCCTTCAACTCTATTCAATACCTCCCATCTATCTCTTAACACCATCCATATAGGATTTCTATTTGCCATATATATTTCAACCGTACTGTGATGTTTTACAAAAGTTCTGAACCTTTCTATTCTCATTGCTTCTACAGATTGTGAATTAAAAATAAACATTTTTGCTAAAAGTATTATTATATTATTGATTGATTGACTATGACTTTTCAGATCACCCAGTAATGCTATCTGCAAGGTTAGTTCCAGGTAAATATTGCAATCCTTTAGCCATTCCTGGACCTGTGTCCAAAAACAAGCTACAAATGGACAGAACCAAAACAAATGATCTAATGATTCTTTCTCTTCACAGCAAAATCTGCAGAGCTGGGAAGATTGTATCCCCCATATAAATAACATTCTATTGGTAGCAAGAACTTTATATAATAATTTAAATTGAAAGATTCTAATTTTTGAATCCGGTGTCGTTTTGCGTGTCAGTTCATAAACACTATGCCATGGGATCGGTACGTCAAAGATCTCTTCCCAACTATTTTGCAATCTATATGGGACGGCTGTCAATCCTTTGGTCCTTAAGTGAAACTGATATACTTTTTTATTTATCACAGTTTTCCTTAACCAATTATGTTCTTTAATGCAAGGCCGACAGACAAGTTCCTTACTTTCTCCCCCCTTCAACTTTCCTCTTCCACTTTTGCGGTAAGGCTGCAATTATTTGGTTGTAATTTTGGGTAGAGCAGACATTTCCATATGTTTTTGTTAGCTGCATGTGCGACATAACTCCACCAGTCCTACCGATGATATCATTTACGAAGATTATACCTTTTTTAACATTCTGTCAAAAAATAAAGGTTTTTTTGTCAATTAGTATATTTGAATTTAACCACAATATTTGTTGCATTATTTGTTCTGTCGTTTCTGGAGGATTAAATTGAAATTGCAACCAACTTTCTATGGCTTGTTTTAGAAATAGTGACATTTGGGAGATTATTTCCTTTTCAAATAACTGAAAGTGAGAGGTTGTAATCTGAATAAAGGGAAAAGGGCCTTTCTTGAACAGTGGGTGAGACAATCTTACTAATTTGCTTGAGAACCAGTTCGGATTTAAGTATAACTTTTGGATGACTGAAGATTTTAGTGATAGGTCTAATGCTTTAATATTTAATAATTTCTGTCCTCCGAATTCATATTCATTATATAAATATGCTCTTTTAATTTTGTCTGGCTTGCCGGTCCAAATAAAATTGAATATTTTTTTCTCATATAATTTAAAAAACTGTTTGCTAGGCGTAGGCAAGACCATAAGCAAATAGGTAAACTGGGATAATACTAAAGAGTTAATCAGGGTGATTTTTCCACAAATTGACAGGTATTTTCCTTTCCATGGTAGTAAGATCTTATCTATTTTTGCTAACTTTCTATTAAAATTTATTGAAGTGAGATCATTTATTTCCTTTGGGATATGTATTCGAGTATATCCACATCACCATCAGACCATTTTATTGGTAAACTACATGGTAATGTAAAAATTGTATTTTTTAGTGATCCAATACGTAATATAGTACATTTGTCATAATTTGGTTTTAATCCAGAGAGGTTAGAAAATGTATCTAGATCCTCTATGAGGCTGTGGAGGGATTCTAGTTGTGGATCTAAAAGAAAACATGAATCATCTGCGTACAATGACACCTTTGTTTTTAAGCCCTGTATTTCTAATCCTCTGATATTATTATTGGATCTGATTTTAATAGCTAACATCTCAATGGCCACAATAAATAGATATGCCGATAGTGGACAACCTTGTTTCACTCCTCTTGACAGTTTAAAACTTTCTGAGAAATAGCCATTATTTACTATTTTACACCTAGGGTGACTATACATGATTTTGACCCATTTTATAAGAGATTCTCCAAAATTGAAATGCTCCAGGCATTTATATATAAATTCCAGTCTAACTTTATCAAATGCCTTTTCGAAGTCTGCTATGAATAGCAGGCCTGGTTTCCCATATTTTCCATAGTGTTCTATTGTTTCCAATACTTGCCTTATATTATCTCCAATGTATCTTCCATGTAAAAAACCTGTCTGATTAGAATGAATAATATCTGACAATACCTTTTTAATTCTATGCGCTATACATTTTGCTAGGACTTTTGCATCACAACGCTGAAGTGTAAGGGGCCTCCAATTTTGTAAATGGACTGGATCTTTATATTTTCCACTTGTATCCTGTTTCAGTAATAATGAGATCAGACCTTCTTCTTGAGTGTCAGATAATCTACCATTTACATAGGAGTGGTTAAAACATGCTAATAACGGTCCTCTTAGTATATCAAAAAAGGTTTGGTATACCTCGATTGGTATGCCATCCAACCCTGGAGTTTTCCCAGACTTAAAGTCTTTAATTGCATCCAGAAGTTCCTCCTCTGTAATTTCACCTTCACATGAGTCTTTCTGTGTGGCTGTTAATTTGACATTATCAATAGAAAAAAAAATCTCTACAATTAGCTTCAGTTAGAGGAGATGGAGGCGACTGAAAAGAAAACATATGCTTAAAATACTTTGTTTCTTCCTTCAAAATATAATTAGGTGAATTATGGGTGACTCCGTCAATTGTAACCAGTTTCATTAAGTTCTTTTTGGTAGCATTCCTATGTTGAAGATTAAAAAATAATTTTGTGCATTTTTCCCCATATTCCATCCAGTTTGCTTTATTTTTATAATATATTACACTTGATCTTTCTTGAATAAGTTTTTCCATTTCTTTTTGTTTTTCCTCTAATTTATTCTGAGCCTCTATGTTACAGTTTTTATTGCCATCTATCTGTTCTGTTAGACTTTCTATTTCCTTTCTTAGTATAAACTCTTTTGACCTAAATTGCTTTTGTTTTCGAGATGAGTACTGAATTGCATGGCCTCTAAAGGCACATTTAAAGGTGTCCCATACAATAAGGGGATTCGCTGTACCTATGTTATGTTGGAAAAAGTCAGTTATAAATTCCTTTGTTCTAATTATAAATAAATTATCATCCAATAGGCTTTGATTAAATTTCCAATATCCTCGCCCACGTGGAAATTCAGTCAGAGTAATGTATATGCCTATTATATGATGGTCCGACTGCATTCTGTCCCCTATCAACACTTTTTTTTACTTTTGGTGCCAACGAGAATGAGATAAGAAAGAAGTCAAGATGACTAGCTTGATTCAGTCTCCGCCATGTATATCTCACTAGATCAGCATATTTAAGCCTCCATATATCTACTAGTTCTAATGTATCCATGACATTCACAATTTCCTTAAGAGCATGTGGGTGATTGTTTGTGGTGTGATTTCCTTTTCGGTCCATTGAGCTATTTAAAACAGTATTATAATCCCCCACCATAATAATATTGTCTTGAGTTGCTTGCAGGCTTGATAATTTATTATATATATTGTCAAAGAATTGTGGATCATCATTATTTGGTCCGTAAAGGTTAATGAGCCATATCTGTTTATGGTCCAATACCATATTTAAAATAATCCATCTACCTTGCGTATCTATTTGGACAATTTGCACATTCGGATCGAAATTACTATTAATTAATATCATCACCCCTTTTGAATTTCTTTGCCCATGGGAGAAGTATATTTCCCCCCATTCTTTTTTCCACGCTACTTCATCTCGAATTGTTGAATGAGTTTCCTGTATACAATAGATATTATATTCCTTCTCTTTGAGCCATGTAAATATTGTTCTTCTTTTGTTATTATCAGCTAAGCCATTACAATTATAACTGGCTATACTTATTTCACCATACACCATAATGAGATACAAGTTTCAAGTCTATTTATCATTATATATGTTTGTAAATTTACCAATAAAAAATAGCGTAATGATTGAGTGTCCATATAGCTGTACCGTGATATTTGCATTGCTACGGAGTAACCCTTCAATTGTTCTCCACTAATTCCCCCGCTAAAGCCCCTCCCCATCCCAAGTTGAGCCGTCATCCCAGTGATCAGCATCCCACCCACGTCCCTCCGTATCCCTAAGGCCCCGAGAGGCCAGGACCCATCCATCGAAAACAGCACACAGTGCCACCCACAAAACAGAAGCAGGTTAACCGCCAAAAGCATTTCCAATGCTTTCACCTCTATATATATATATATCTATATAACTATTTTTTTATTTTTTATTATGCATATCCTATTTTCCATCATTATCAATTAATATGTGTAATAATGTCGGCAGTTCACGCATAGGATTCTAACATATAACCCGGATTGCCATTGTATTACATTTAATTCATTGACAAGCAATTATTATCCTAGCAAATAATTCCTGCGTCCATCCCATACCCCCCCAACATCCCCACCCCCCACAACAGATGCCAGACAAGCACACACGCACATACTCACATACTCCAACAGACTCAACCCCCCTCCTCCACAATCCACCATAAAATCCGATACTCAACGGCTGTTATATCCCAGAGCCCAACTCGAGAAATAACTTGATCTACGAGTGCACATACATTTAAAGCTGATTGAGAAAGCATGCAGATTGAGCAGAAATTGATAACAATGTGAGATTTGATTAATCTACTTAATCTATGTCAAGTCCTAGGTGATGGAGATCAGATCCACCCTCTTCACCTGAGACACAAACACTCTGATCCCCTGTTGTAACCATTTTCCCAAGCATCTCCATGCGGTCAGACCTTTGATTATTTTGTGCCACCTGGGCCACAATGATAAACCCCCTCTCTGATTGTCCGAGTGTGACCCCCTCCCCATGGGTTACTGCAGCCAGTGTTGCCAGCACTGCCACTACCTGGGTGGGCGTACCCCACCGGAATCCCCACTGGCTAGGTAAAAGGTCGTCAAGGTTCTCATTAGCAGCTTTGACAATTTCCTTGTATATTATGCTCTCCCATCAGGGGGCTCTGGCTTTGTAGGACCAACCCTGCCAGGCAGGCTCAGAATCTTGAGGGGGCGGTGCTGCTCAAGTAGGTCTCTGACCGCATTTATTTCTCTGTTTAGGCTGCATATTCACAGCAGGTCCATAAAATAGATGGGAACTTCTCTTTGGTGTATGGGTCGCTCAGGTGGGTGTCCAGGTTATAGGGTTAGGGATCTTTCCATCATGATAGGACAATGAATAATTAGATTAGATGTATACTATATTTAAAAATGTATATCCCTCATCTACACAAAATTGAAAGCTCTCTCTCTCACTACCCCTGTTCATAGACCCCCGGTCGGCTCTGGGATATGCAACCATTTCCCCTCTCACTCACTTAACGCCGCACCTTTTCAAACACAAAAATGCACACCACATGGTTGACTGCGGAAGAAATGGGCCGAGCGTGCAAACGCACCCGCATCCACATCTGCCGCAAGGGGGAAAGGACGCCAGAGAGAACACAGGACCAACCACAACAACCATCCGCCAAAACAACAACCTCCCGCCAAAAAAGCCATGTTCTAATTATTTGTATTTAAAGATGTATTATTCTGCTTGTTATATCGTTTTATCCATTTATAAAATACTATACTTACTATAAATGTTATTTAATATTACAATCCCTATCATTGCTAGTATCAGGTGCTCCAATATTTGACTCCTCTATTACAACTTTTAGAATAGCCATGGAGTAGTCTTTGTGTCTCTGAACATTTGGTTGTCAATATATAATTTATCCACCACTAGTGCAACACGTTTCCTTTTTAATCTGTTTTCCTTGAAGATTGGATACAGAACTTTGCGCCTTTCTACAATCTCCTTCGGGAACTGATCATTCATGCCTATTTTCGTGCCAGCAAGTCTTTTTCCTAGGCTTTTAACCATAGCTTTATCCTTAAAAAAAGCAAATTTGGCAACGATTGGGCGCTCATATTTCTGTCCTCTTTTTCCGAAACGATGTACACGTTCGAGTTGGATTTTATCGACAGCCTCGAGTGGGATTTGTAGCGCTGTATGCAGGAAGTCCTTCATAATATTCTCTGTTATTTCTCCCTCCTTTTCCTGAATACCCGTAAGTACTAGATTTTCCCTCATCGATCTAGTTTGGATGTCTAGTAAGGCTTCTCTCAGAAGATTGTTCTCCTTTTTTAATTCCCTAACGTCCGTTACCATTTTAGAGACTGTCACTTTTATTATTATTTCTTTGGTTTCTTTCTCCATTACCAAAGCTTTTTCGTCACTCATTTGAAGACTCGCTTTCAACTCTTTTACGTCTTTACTGACCAATTCTAATATGCCCAATTTGTCATTTATCGACTTCAACAGGTCGCTTTCCACACTTACCATACCCAGTGGTGAAAAGCATATATCATCTGTATCAGTCGATGAGTCGCGTTTCCTTTTGGGGATCGGCTCTCCACGCTTGTCTTCAGTCATGTTTGGGTGTTGCTTGTTGTAGTAATATTTGTCGGTATATTTCTCTAGCCTTATGATCTTATTTCTGTTATTATCCAGATTGAATTATATTAACTGTGAATATATGAAATGCTAATATTTAGTCTAACTTACTGATTTGGAATATTATGTTTTTATCTTGAGGTGTTTTGTACCGATTAATATTCAATACGCCATCTTGTCTACGCGTGCCCCCTGATCACCCTGTTACATTAGAACTTTCCTTCTATGCAGGACATTTCCAAGCTTTAACTTGCTGAATGATGTCTTAAAAGTGTTGCTTCAATATATCCACATAATTGTCCTTCCTCATGATGCCATCTATTTTGTGAAGTGCACCAGTCCCTCCTGCAGCAAAGCACCCCCACAGCATGATGCTGCCACCCCTGTGCTTCACGGTTGGGATAGTGTTCTTCGGCTTGCAAGCACCCCCTTTTTCCTCCAAACATAACGATGGCCATTATGGCCAAACAGTTCTATTTTTGTTTCATCAGACCAGAGGACATTTCTCCAAAAAGTACGATCTTTGTCCCCATGTGCAGTTGCAAACCGTAGTCTGGCTTTTTAATGGCGGTTTTAGAGCAGTGGCTTCTTCCTTGCTGAGCGGCCTTTCAGGTTATGTCAATATAGGACTCGTTTTACTGTGGATATAGATACTTTTGTACCTGTTTCCTCCAGCATCTTCACAAGGGCCTTTGCTGTTGTTCTGGGATTGATTTGCACTTTTCGCACCAAAGTACGTTTATCTCTAGGAGACAGAACGTGTCTCCTTCCTGAGCGGTATGACGGCTGCGTGGTCCCATGATGTTTTTACTTGCGTACTATTGTTTGTACAGATGAACGTGTTACGTTCAGGCGTTTGGAAATTGCTCCCAAGAATGATCCAGACTTGTGGAGGTCTACAATTTTTTTTCTGAGGTCTTGGCTGATTTCTTTTTGATTTTCCCATGATGTCAAGCAAAGAGGCACTGCATTTGAAGGTAGGCCTTGAAATACATCCACAGGTACACCTCCAATTGAATCAAATGATGTCAATTAGCCTATCAGAAGCTTCTAAAGCCATGACATCATTTTCTGGAAATTTCCAAGCTGTTTAAAGGCACAGTCAACTTAGTGTATGTACACTTCTGACCCACTGGAATTGTGATACAGTGAATTATAAGTGAAATAATCTGTCTGTAAACAATTGTTGGAAAAATTACTTGTGTCATGCACAAAGTAGATGTCCTAACCGACTTGCCAAAACTATAGTTTGTTAACAAGAAATGTGTGGAGTGATTGAAAAAACGAGTTTTAATGACTCCAACCTAAGTGTATGTAAACTTCCGACTTCAACTGTATGTGGACACCTGCTCGTCGAACATCTCATTCCAAAATCATGCGCATTAATAAATGTGAACGGGGGCATTGTCAAGCTGAAACAGGAAATGGCCTTCCCCAAACTGTTGCCACAAAGTTGGATGCACAGAATCGTCTAGAATGTCATTGTATGCTGTAGCGTTAAGATTTCCCTTCACTGGAACTAAGGGGCCTAGCCCGAACCATGAAAAACAGCCCCAGACCATTATTCCTCCTCCACAAAACTTTACAGTTGGCACTATGCATTCAGGCAGGTAGTGTTCTCCTGGCATCCCCCAAACCCAGATTAATCTGTTGGACTGCAAGATGGTGAAGCGTGATTCATCACTCCAGAGAACGTGTTTCCACTGTTCCAGAGTCCAATGGCGGTGAGCTTTACACCACTCCAGCCGACGCTTGTAATTGCGCATGGTGATCTTAGGCTTGTGTGCGGCTGCTCTGCCATGGAAACCCATTTCATGAAGCTCCCGACGAACAGTTCTTGTGCTGACGTTGCTTCCAGAGTCAGTTTGGAACTCGGTAGTGAGTGTTGCAACTGAGGACAGACGATTTTTACGCTCTACGCGCTTCAGCACTCAGTGGTCCTGTTCTGTAAGCTTGTGTGGCCTACCGCTTCGCGGTTGAGCCATTGTTGCTCCTAGACGTTTCCACTTCACAATAACAGCACTTACAGTTGACCGGGGCAGCTCTAGCAGGGCAGAAATTTGACAAACTGACTTGTTGGAAAGGTGGCATCCTATGACGGTGCCACGTTGAAAGTCACTGAGCTCTTCAGTAAGGCCATTCTACTGCCAATGTTTGTCTATGGAGATTGCATGGCTGTGTGCTCAATTTTATACACCTGTCAGCAACGGGTGTGGCTGAAATAGCCTAATACACTAATTTGAAGGGGTGTCCATACTTCTGACCATGTATATTCAGTGTATATTCAGGTACAATGAGGAGGGGAATCAATTACCTGTCTTCCTGTTTGTTTTATCTCTTCAATGATCGTGTCATGACCTTTGTGCTTTGTCACTGAACACTCCAAGCAGATCAGCATCTGGTCTGTCCTGCAGAACACCTCCAGAGCTCTGTGGTGCTCCTGACAGAGTCTCTCCTCCAGGTCTCCAGTCACCTCCACCAGGGTGTGTCTCTGTAGTTTAGGTACTGTGTAGTGCTTCCTAACGTGGGTCTCACAGTAGGACTGAGTGCAGGTCAGACAGAACTTCACAGCTTTGACCTCAGAACAGATATCACAGTGTACCTCTCCTGGCCTGGTTGGGAATTGGAAAATAACATTTATCAAATACATTGATCAAAAGAACCTGACCCATTCAGTTTAACACATAATGGCCTGATAATATAACTCATGTTAACCTACTCATCATTATGTGCATTTCTGTCTCACCTTAAGTCACAAATAATTAAGAAAATGTTATTATTATGACATAGGCTCAAAGGACTATGTAAAATATTACCCTTTCAAATTATAAGGGAGTTCCATGGATTGGTCACTCTTCATTGATAAATAACCAGATGAAACAGACTCTGCTATCTCTGGTTGGGACCTGCAAGCAGCACAAAAGAGTCATGCAACATAATACAACATTGAATATTGAGTCAGAATTCATAATTTTAGTTTAAATCATTTCTACAGACGTAAAATTCTTCTGATCCTTTATCAAATATATTGATGAACAGAATATTTTCTGTGAAGTTTATTCTACACTGCAACATTAACATGAAAAAGTAAAAACCATGTGATAACTGAAGAATTACACTTATAGGTGGTTATTACTAAATTATACAACGGGTGGGTCTAATCCTGAATGCTGATTGGTAAAAACTGCATTCCATCTGGTGTCTATTCCACAAGTTGCCACCGGCTAAATCTTTGACATTAAAATGCCTATTTACTCTGTTCCATCTGACTGCGCAATCCACTGTCTCATCAGCCCAGCCAGGCAATGTATAAACTTGATCTCCACTATAAAAAGCATCTAGACATTATCTCACATTTCTTTTAGACTAACATTTCGTTTTCAACAGTGGAGATTTGTATAAACCTTGCTGTCTGTCTCTCCGACATTTGCAACATTGTTTCAATATTCAAATTCAATCTCCTGCTGTCCCATAGTAATGAACGTGTTGGGAGTCGGGACGAGACATTCGAAATCATGAATCAGCTGGCATCATTTTTATGGATATATACAAAGAAATGTCAATTGAAAAAAGGTAAAACGAAACAAAGTGCAGTTAGTTTGCAGTCTTTCCAGCTTCAGTTTGAAGTGATTGTGTTACTGTAGCTGTGTTGTTGGCTAGCTCCTCTGTCCAACAGTGTCCTGACGAGAGAGCACATTCTCTATGCCAGGCGAAATTGCACCTCATTAGCTCATTGTTATGGATTTATCCGAATAAATGTCACTAGAAAACAGCTTAAACAAATGCAAATGCAGCTACTGTTGTTATTTTGGCTGCACTGTTTGACGTGACTGTAAGTTAGCTGTAGTTGGCTAGCTAGCAAGCAAAGGATAAAAGCGTTGCCAGACAGTATGGCAATGGAACATTTAGAACGAACGACTGGGTCGCGTCCATAGATACAGAACAAAAAGACTGAATGACTGGGTCGTGTCTCTGGCAACCGAACCGATAGAACGAACGACCAGCCGGGTTGGGTAGCAATCCTAGATTTGTGTCGGGACTATATCTTGTGGCAGGATGAAATAGTATGAATAAATTCATCAAAATAAAGTTTTTAATGAAAATATGTAAATCAGTATTTGAATATGTTGGTAACCCATTGTATAAAAGTGACAATGCCCTCAAAGCCGGTGTTCGTGCCTAACAACATCCATGCCAATATATCCTCCAAACACCGGCTTCTCTTACATTATCACTTAATTATAGAGATGGGTTACCAACATATTCAAATAATGATTTACATATTTTCATTAAAAACTTCAGTCCCACAGCGCTTCCTCATATCCTACCGTAGCCTCGGGCATTATCACTTAATTACAGAGATGGTTCTAAATATGAATGTTAGCGGTAATGTGAATTGCAGCTTCTCCTCTTCTAGCCAACTACATGTATTACATAACTGTTCTATTTCCTGGTAACATGTAGAAACTCACCCTTTTCTTTGTGAAGAGGCCCCCTCTTTGACATGAAGAGAGTGAACCATTGATTCACCACTCTTCATTGATAAACAACCAGAGGAAACAGACTCGGCTATCTCTGGATGGACACTGCAAATAACACAAGACAGACATGAACCTTTAGTAAATACTAAAATCCCATGCAGCATTACAGAAGTGAACTACCTTTGGACTTGGTTTGTCCTCAGTCATTTACGCTTACCAAATCTTTCATATTTTCTGTTAAATGTACTATGCAGTAACTCAGTATCCTTCTAAAAATGCATTACTTTTCAATAGGATACAGATCTAAAAGTCTTCAACAAGCAGTTGTGTGCGCACACACACAAACACACACACCTCCTCATATCAGGGTCCATGGTCTCATCAAGATCCTTGTTTGGTGACCCATCCTTCTGTCTTTCTTTAAGGATGGCACCACCCTCAGCCCCCTGATGATAACTCATTATAACTCTCAGAGAGGAGGCCTCACAATCCTGAAGAGGACTGGTCTGGTCCCATATCAATCTGTAAATAAAAAAGAGTGAATACCATTACATTAAAACGTTTAAACACAAAAGCAGAGTAGGCCTAGTGTTGGCCTGCTGTTTTGGGGATTTAAATTGACATTATAATGTCATTCTGTAATGCATTTTGTGCCTAATTTAATTGTGAAAATACAAGATTGTAGACACAAAAATACAACTGCCCTGTTCTGGTGTTTTGTAGCCTAAGCACGTAGTGATAAATGCATTGGTAAAAATCACAATACACTGTAAACTCCTCTTGTAGTATTATCGTATCCTCCTGAGACCCAGCAATTCATTTTTTGGTCGATATCTCTAAGACCATACATGGCATGCCACTGTGTATTTGTATTTGTACACTGCTCAAAAAAATAAAGGGAACACTTAAACAACACAATGTAACTCCAAGTCGGCAGGTAGCTTAGTGGTTAAGAGCGTTGTGCCAGTACCTGAAAGGTCGCTGGTTCTAATCCCCGAGCCGACTAGGTGAAAAATCTGTCGATGTGCCCTTGAGCAAGGCACTTAACCCTAATTGCTCCTGTAAGTCGCTCTGGATAAGAGCGTCTGCTAAATGACTTTAAAAAAAAAAATCTATCACACTTCTGTGAAATCAAACTGTCCACTTATGAAGCAACACTGATTGACAATAAATGTCACATGCTGTTGTGCAAATGAAATAGACAACAGGTAGAAATTATAGGCAATTAGCAAGACACCCCCAATAAAGGAGTGGTTCTGCAGGTGGTGACCACAGACCACTTCTCAGTTCCTATGCTTCCTGGCTGATATTTTGGTCACTTTTGAATGCTGGCAGTGCTTTCACTCTAGTGGAAGCATGAGACGGAGTCTACAACCCACACAAGTGGCTCAGGTAGTGCAGCTCATCCAGGATGGCACATCAATGCGAGCTGTGGCAAGAAGGTTTGCTGTGTCTGTCAGCGTAGTGTCCAGAGCATGGAGGCGCTACCAGGAGACAGGCCAGTACATCAGGAGACGTGGAGGAGGCCGTAGGAGGGCAACAACCCAGCAGCAGGACCGCTACCTCCGCCTTTGTGCAAGGAGGAGCAGGAGGAGCACTGCCAGAGCCCTGCAAAATGACCTCCAGCAGGCCATAAATGTGCATGTGTCTGCTCAAACGGTCAGAAACAGACTCCATGAGGGTGGTATGAGGGCCCGACGTCCACAGGTGGGGGTTGTGCTTACAGCCCAACACCGTGCAGGACGTTTGGCATTTGCCAGAGAACACCAAGATTGGCAAATTCGCCACTGGCGCCCTGTGCTCTTCATGCTTCAGTCCAGGTCTGGGAGGAGATCCCTCAGGAGACCATCCGCCACCTCATCAGGAGCATGCCCAGGCGTTGTAGGGAGGTCATACAGGCACGTGGAGGCCGCCACACACACTACTGAGCCTCATTTTGACTTGTTTTAAGGACATTACATCAAAGTTGGATTAGCCTGTAGTGTGGTTTTCCACTTTAATTTTGAGTGTGACTCCAAATCCAGACCTCCATGGGTTGATAAATTTGATTTCCATTGATAATTTTTGTGTGATTTTGTTGTCAGCACATTCAACTATGTAAAGAAAAAAGTATTTAATAAGATTATTTCATTCATTCAGATCTAGGATGTGTTATTTTAGTGTTCCCTTTATTTTTTTGAGCAGTGTATTTATTACGGATCCCAATTAGCGGCTGCCAAGGCAGCAGCTACTCTTCCTGGGGTCCAATCACAATTTACATACAATACATAACACAACACATTATTACACACTACTCTACCATAACATAATTACAATGCAAAATCAATAATAGAGCAAAATAACAATATTAAAATGTGTGTGTTAGCATGTGTTTGCGAATGCTGTGTGTGTGCCTGTGTGTGTGTGTGTGTGTGTGTGTGTGTGTGTGTGTGTGTGTGTGTGTGTGTGTGTGTGTGTGTGTGTGTGTGTGTCTCTTCACAGTCTGCGCTGTTCCATAAAGTGTAGTTTGATCTGTTTTTTAAAATCTGATTTTACTGCTTGACTGAGTTACACGATGTGGAATTGAGTTCCATGTGGTCATGGCTCTATGTAGTACTGTGTGTTTCCCGTAGCCTATTCTGGACTTGGGGACTGTGAAGAGTCCCCAAGTCTCGTGGGGTATGCATGGGTGTCCGAGCTGTGTGCCAGCATTCCAAACAGACAGCTCGGTACATTCAGCTTGTCTACACCTCTTAAAAAAACAAGCAGTGATGAAGTCAATCTCTCTTCCACTCTAAGCCAGGAGAGAATAACATGCATGTCATTAATGTTAGCTCTCCGTGTACTTTTAAGGGCCAGCCGTTCTGCCCTGTTCTGAGCCAACTGCAATTTTCCCAAGTCCCTCTTTGTGGCACCTGACCACACTACTGAACAGTAGTCTAGGTGCGACAAAACTAGGGCCTGTAGGACCTGCCTTGTTGATAGTGTTGTTAAAAAGACAGAGCAGCACTTAATTATGGACATACTTCTCCCCATCTTAACTACTGTTGTATCAATATGCTTTGACCATGACAGTTTACAATCCAGGGTTACTCCAAGCTGTTTAGTCTCCTCAACTTGCTCAACTTCCACATTATTCATTGTGTTAGGTAAAGCTGTACCTTTGAGAGACATTCTGGGCTCAGTGACCAATGTGGGAGTGTCACCGTGATACTTTTTTCTTTCTGGTTCTTTAAAATGGCTATCATCACAATTATCATCACACTTAGTACATTTTATGGTAAGTGTGCGTAATTGTGTCATTATAATTTTTCTAATTGTTTCTAATAGGTAAATATCTCAGGAATAGTTTGACGAGTTTTCAGAAAAGTGCAACCATTTTTTCACATGAAATAACAGCTAAATAGTCAGGATGTGCTAACTATGTTGTTTAGTGTCCCCATTTCCTGTAATGTTTCATATTTACTACCAACCGAGTCCTAATGGCCACTACAGTGCACATACAATGAAAAATAAATACTAATATTTGTTCACATTTTGCTCTTTATAGGGTAACATGGGGTAAGAGGGATTATTAGAATGTAGGTCGGGTGTCTGATTTCGAAAGCATTGTGGAGATAAATAGATAGCCTACATTGTTGTTCACTAGCCATGTAGCTCAACTAATGCAGGAGTAAAATATGGAATGGAATGGTGACTGCATCAGTATAATGAAAACATGGACTGGACTACAGTAATGTTCACTAGTAGGCTACACTACAGTAGTTATCAGTATAATGAAACCCTGGACTGGACTACAGTAATGTTCACTAGTAGACTACACTACAGTAGTTATCAGTATAATTAAACCATGGACTGGACTACAGTAATGTTCACTAGTAGGCTACACTACAGTAGTTATCAGTATAATGAAAACATGGACTAAAGTAATGTTCACTAGTAGACTACACTACAGTAGTTATCAGTATAATTAAACCATGGACTGGACTTAGGTAATGTTCACTAGTAGACCACACTACGGGGCGGCAGGTAGCTTAGTGGTTAAGAGCGTTGTGCCAGTAACCGAAAGGTCGCTGGTTCTAATCCCCGAGCCGACTAGGTGAAAAATCTGTCGATGTGCCCTTGAGCAAGGCACTTAACCCTAATTGCTCCTGTAAGTCGCTCTGGATAAGAGCATCTGCTAAATGACGAAAATGTAAATGTAAAAACTACAGAAGTTATCAGTATAAAGAAACCATGGACTGGACTCGAGTAATGTTCACTAGTAGACTACACTACAGTAGTTATCAGTATAATGAAAACATGGACTAAAGTAATGTTCACTAGTAGACTACAGTACAGTAGTTATCAGTATAATGAAAACATGGACTGGACTGCAGTAATGTTCACTAGTAGACTACACTACAGTAGTTATCAGTATAATGAAACCATGGACTGGACTACAGTAATGTTCACTAGTAGACTACACTACAGTAGTTTTCAGTATAATGAAAACATGGACTGGACTTTCAGTAATGTTCACTAGTAGACTACACTACAGTAGTTAACAGTATAATGAAACCATGGACTGGACTTCAGTAATGTTCACTAGTAGACTACACTACAGTAGTTATCAGTATAATGAAAACATGGACTGGACTAAAGTAATGTTCACTAGTAGACTACACTACAGTAGTTATCAGTATAATGAAACCATGGACTGGACTACAGTAATGTTCACTAGTAGACTACACTACAGTAGTTATCAGTATAATGAAAACATGGACTGGAGTACAGTAATGTTCACTAGTAGACCACACTACAGTAGTTATCAGTATAAAGAAACCATGGACTGGACTCGAGTAATGTTCACTAGTAGACTACACTACAGTAGTTATCAGTATAATGAAACCATGGACTGGACTACAGTAATGTTCACTATTAGACTACACTACAGTAGTTATCAGTATAATGAAACCATGGACTGGACTACAGTTATGTTCACTAGTAGACTACACTACAGTAGTTATCAGTATAATGAAAAGATGGACTGGACTACAGTTATGTTCACTAGTAGACTACACTACAGTAGTTCTCAGTATAATGAAACCATGGACTGGAGTACAGTAATGTTCATTAGTAGGCTACACTACACACATAAATAAGAGTGTCTTAACAAATCGTGGTATCTGTCCAGCACTGCCTCAATACTCTCATAATATAATGCTGATGGCTGCTGTATTAGACTAGTGTGATAAATCAGTTGATTTAGGATAGACTACTTGTAAAGGTGCACCATCATCATGTGATTTAGTTGATCATTTTCTTGTCAGTCATTTCTAATGAAATTATAGTCACCAATCTTAGAGTTGAGTTTGTTTCACACAGTCTATAGACTGTAGTATACAGCACTCCACCATTTTGAGACCATATTTATCTGACGGAGAACAGAGATTCATTAACCTCACAAGTAGCTAGTAACACCTCACCCATTTAATCGAGAGAAAGATGCCGTTCCAGGTTGTATTTTTCTGCAGTTGCACTACGAACATTAGATCTCACAACCAATGTTCCCTCTAATTATTTCGGGACTGAGCAATTTTCAGGTCTGCTGAGCGCAAACTTGAACGTTGTGAAAATTCTGTGTAACTTCCGGTGCGCGTTTACTGTGAACACTGAGGATGTACCCGCTTTAACCAGAACCCTTCTCCCCTCTCTCTCCAGATAAAATCTTGCGACTAGTGACTGCAGGCCGCCCAATAACCTGCCCGCTTGACCCCATCCCCTCCTCTCTTCTCCAGACCATCTCCGGTGACCTTCTCCCCTACCTCACCTCGCTGATCAACTCATCCTTGACCGCTGGCTATGTCCCTTCCGTCTTCAAGAGAGCGAGAGTTGCACCCCTTCTCAAAAAACCAACACTCGTTCCCACTGATGTCAACAACTACAGACCAGTATCCCTTCTTTCTTTTCTTTCCAAAACTATTGAGCGTGCCGTCTTTAGCCAACTCTCTTGCGATCTCTCTCAGAATGACCTTCTTGATCCAAACCAGTCAGGTTTCAGGACTGGTCATTCAACTGAGACTGCTCTTCTCTGTGTCACGGAGGCTCTCCGCACTGCTAAAGCTAACTCTCTCTCCTCTGCTCTTGTCCTTCTAGACCTGTCTGCTGCCTTTGATACTGTGAACCATCAGATCCTCCTCTCCACCCTCTCCGAGCTGGGCATCTCCGGCGCGGCTCACTCCTGGATTGCGTCCTACCTGACCGGTCGCTCCTACCAAGTGGCGTGGCGAGAAGCTGTCTCCGCACCATGTGCTCTCACCACTGGTGTCCCCCAGGGCTCAGTTCTAGGCCCTCTCCTTTTCTCCCTATACACCAAGTCACTTGGCTCTGTCATATCCTCACATGGCCTCTCCTATCATTGCTACGCTGACGATACACAACTAATCTTCTCCTTTCCCCCTTCTGATAACCAGGTGGCGAATCGTATCTCTGCATGTCTGGCAGACATATCAGTATGGATGACGGATCACCACCTCAAGCTGAACCCTGGCAAGACGGAGCTGCTCTTCCTCCCGGGGAAGGACTGCCCGTTCCATGATCTCGCCATCACGGTTGACAACTCCGTTGTGTCCTCCTCCCAGAGTGCGAAGAGCCTTGGTGTGACCCTGGACAACACCCTGTCGTTCTCCGCTAACATCAAGGCGGTGACCCGATCCTGCAGGTTCATGCTCTACAACATTCGGAGAGTACAACCCTGCCTTACACAGGAAGCGGCACAGGTCCTAATCCAGGCACTTGTCATCTCCCGTCTGGATTACTGCAACTCGCTGTTGGCTGGGCTCCCTGCCTGTGCCATTAAACCCCTACAACTCATCCAGAATGCCGCAGCCCGTCTGGTGTTCAACCTTCCCAAGTCCTCTCACGTCACCCCGCTCCTCCGCTCACTCCACTGGCTTCCAGTTGAAGCTCGCATCCGTTACAAGACCATGGTGCTTGCCTATGGAGCAGTGAGGGGAACGGCACCTCCGTACCTTCAGGCTCTGATCAGTCCCTACACCCAAACGAGGGCATTGCGTTCATCCACCTCTGGCCTGCTGGCTCCCCTTCCTCTGCGGAAGCATAGTTCCCGCTCAGCCCAGTCAAAAGTGTTCGCTGCTCTGGCACCCCAATGGTGGAACAAGCTCCCTCACGACGCCAGGACAGCGGAGTCACTCACCACCTTCCGGAGACATTTGAAACCCCACCTCTTTAAGGAATACCTGGGATAGGATAAAGTAATCCTTCTACCCCCCCCAAAAAAATAAAAATAAAAGAAACAATAAACAAAAACAAAAAAACAAAAAAAATTACATGAAAAAATTAAAATTAAATAAAATGATAAAAATAAAAAACAGTAAAAATAAATTCATAAAAAATTTGGACAGTGGTTATCCCACTGGCTGTAGGGTGAATGCACCAATTTGTAAGTCGCTCTGGATAAGAGCGTCTGCTAAATGACTAAAATGTAAATGTAAAATGTTTAAGTTACAGTTTTAACAGTGGCCATGTAGGCTACTGTGGCTATTTGATCATCATGTAGGCCTACCAGAGTGGCCTACCATCAAAAACAATGGAGAAAATGCATCCCATAACATTTTAACATGGATATAGCTGTTCTATCATTCAGCCTACATTCCATGAGACTTTTGCACAAAAAAAATACATGCAGGGCTTGACATTAACCTGTTTATCCACTTGTCATTCAGACAAGGAGGTGACTGAAAATGTTGTTGTTGTTTGATGCAAGAAACCAATTTACAAAATAAAAAGCGTTATTATTCTCATACCATTATTACAGAAAATCTGACAAATTATGCTACACTCTGCCTAGGGGTTGGGTTAAATGCGGAAGACACATTTCAGTTGAATGTATTCAATGTACAACTGACTAGGTATCCCTCTTTCCCTTTCCTATTGGCTACTTCTCAAAATACAACACTGCCGCTTTAAGACAAAAAAAATCTCTTTACCTGACTTGCTTTTCAAAGCTTTCTAGACATTTACACGTTGTGCTCCTGTAGGAAGCAATCACTCCCATATTGCTGACTACAAATTATCTATAACTTGGCTAATAACTAACTAACTAGCAAAGGATATGAACAAAATGTGCACAAGTGGCTACATGCAGCTCTGGCTTTG
Organism: Coregonus clupeaformis; assembly: GCF_020615455.1. Taxonomy (NCBI): domain Eukaryota; kingdom Metazoa; phylum Chordata; class Actinopteri; order Salmoniformes; family Salmonidae; genus Coregonus; species Coregonus clupeaformis. The sequence continues at coordinate 53,851 of NW_025534380.1, read as the reverse complement.
ATCTCAAAACAAGCGCCTCTACTCACGACCACTCATGCTGTACTGTCCAGTTCAAAGTAAATGGCACAGATCCATATATGTGGCTAAGTGGCTAATATTGCGTTGATTCGATCACAATTGGCACAGTAAAGGGAAACGTTGATAGTGTTAACTAACAGGGAAAACTCTAGAAAGTTGAGTGTAGTTCAATCTCGTGCTTCTCTCGGTGAACTGATACGTATTTCTTCGGCGCGGCAGTCTCGGGGCTACTGCGCGCCCGAGTGAACATTGGTCACAACGCATGGATAAGAGTTTACCATCTCATGAGACACGTTCATGTGACATACCAATCTTCTAAGACTAGCAGCGCAACTGCAAAAAATATGACCTGGAACGCCGCCAGCTAGTTTACTTGTACTGCGTCTCAAACGGGGTAAAATAGCAGTTGCCAATGCCAAGTACTTATTTAATCGTATACATTTTAACACGTCTCATGTTAGTACAAATAACAGGCTTAGGTTTGATGTTGTGTAAAATCATTTTCGTATACTTCCTTGTGTGCAATCCGCCCCGCCATTATGCAAGATACTGTATGTTCCAAGGGCCATTTGATTGTTACGTGTTCAAGTCCTACCTGAGGAATTGCAACGACGTTATGAGTTCTAAAGTTTCGCCTAGTTTGGATAACAATTATCCGATCTGCCAATCATAAAAATATCGTCACTTGACACTTTTATAAAACATGTTGACTTACCACTTTCCTGCTGCATTTCGAGTAGCCTAGCATGACGCATAGACATTGATACAGCAATAATAAAATGGTGGAAACGAAATTTTTACTTTCAATTTCGTCTGTGACTGCGTCAGTCAGGAAACAGGTTCAGGCTGGCCAGCATCAATTATATTCATGATGTTATAGACCTTATTATACAAAACAATTCAGAACAAACGACTTCCAGTTAAAATACAAAACAACCATAGATCAGACTATATCATAGCCTACACATTCGTATGTGCTTTCTGTCATCCCTGTGACAGTTGTAATCACTCCTTTGTCCCTCCAGGTGGCAGCAGAGGACTTTGTTGCGCTGATGGGTCCGAAGCAATAATCTATATAAACCCTGGATTGCAAATGCCATGTATTTGCCAATGAGATGGTTTGAAGCCACCGGACGGCCATATTGACAGGTCCTCCAGAGGAATGAATGGATTCTACATTATTGCAATTAAATGTTTCAAGGACAAAATGTAATGCATTTTAGTATTTTTGTTGTAGTGGGGATAGTAACATTAGTCTTTTCTATAAAATTATACTTTAAGGAAAATGTTTTTATATTTATGCTTATTTTTATCTCACATATCATTTAAAAGTGTATGAAATAGAACAATAATAGAAATAGAACAATAAAACAAATGTAGAAATTAATAAATGCATTTCTCTAGCTTCCAAAATATTTTTTACAATGGCGGGGGAGTGCCAAGATGGAGTCATCCCTATTTAGTCATCTAGTGTATATATAAACCATTGGTCCTAAAATGTTGGCAGTGAAAGCAGACATGATAGGAGTGAAGAAGTGAAGGGATGCTTTCAAGGAGGTACAGAGACCCAATCAATATTCATTATATTCAATGTGTTTATGATAAGAGGGAATGAATTCAAATTAACTTTGTGTCAATAAATGTAAAAGTCTAAACGATAAATGTTGAACTGTATCATTAGATTTTTTGCAGATGAAACATGGGATATGTTACATGCATTTTTCTACAATAAAATTATGCTGAGATTTTTTAATGAAATCAGAGGTAAACTCTTAACATTTTGAATCCTTGACAAAGACAAGCAATACACCTCTTTCAGTATGTTTATATGAATGAGAGTCCTTGTAAAACAAATCAGTATATTCAAACAGGTAAATGATTGCAGTGCTATAATCCAAAAAACAAAAGTGCCTTGCAAAAGTATTCATCCCCCTTGGCCAAAAGTATAACTATAATACACAGTTATCCTGATAATTACTATAATAAACAGTTATCCAGATAATTACTATAATAAACAGTTATCATGATAATTACTATAATAAACAGTTATCCTGATAATTACTATAATAAACAGTTATCCTAATAATTACTATAATAAACAGTTATCATGATAATTACTATAATAAACAGTTATCATGATAATTACTATAATAAACAGTTATCCTGATAACTACATCAGATGTCAACATTAGAAGTGCAATGTGCTCCAATGGACGGACACACACACACCACACACAGACACACCTCATATAAGGGTCCCTGGTCTCATCAAGATCCTTGTTTGGTGACCCATCCTTCTGTCTTTCTTTAGGGATGGCTCCACCCTCAGCCCCCTGATGATAACTCATTATAACTCTCAGAGAGGAGGTCTCACAATCCTGAAGAAGACTGGTCTGGTCCCATATCAATCTGTAAATAAGAAGAGTAAATACCATTATATTAAAACGTTTAAACACAAAAGCAGATTAGGCCTATTGTTGGCCTGCTGTGCTGGGGATTTAAATTGACATTATAATGGCATCCTGTAAAGCATTTGGTACAGAATGCAACTCTGAAAAGCAGTAAAGGCTGAATGTTTTTTTTGTTTTAATTATTATTATTATAAAAAATAAAATAAAAAGCAATGTAGCATAATTACATAGTGAATATGTAATTATGTTATTTAGTTGTCTTTTTCGTGTCAGTCCTCTTTTAGGAAATTGTATTATCCCTAGGTGGGACACCAATCCGCCCCAACCTGGTCTTGGCTAGACGGTATACAGTTTATATCAAATTTTATTTTTGCATTTTAGTTAACCCTAACCCTTTACTTAACTTGAACCTAATTTTCCCAACCTACTACGTTAATTATACTAACCTGCGGAGTATTTCTCCTAACCTGCTAGGAAAAGTATCCTGGTCAATTCTGACATAAACTGTATCCCGGCTAGTCCCAACCTGCCCCATCCATAGAGAATGATAGAGGCCTCTAGTGGCCAAAAGGCTGTAATAGCATGAGCTGCGGTTCCACCATTTTAACGTAGTCAAGTGGGTGGGGCTTCCACCTTCATTGGCTTATTCTTTCTGGTGACCATGTTGTGTCCAGTCGGGTCATCGGGAGGGATCAGCCAGTGTACTACTTTTAAAAGGAGATAGCATCAATAGAGCTGCCTCTGCTGTATATCTCTTTGGCCCAACGCAAAACCAAAGTGGCTAAGTTTTTATGAATCCATTTTGTTAAGGTTGTCTGGGAGTCATAGGTCGTATCCGGAATCTGTATTGCTTACTACTTACTAAAACGACATAATGTGTATTACTAATCGTACTATATACTATTTAGAAACGTACAGTTTACTAAAAATGTATGCAAAAATGTATGCAGTAAGCAACAAATATCAACATACTAGACTCACGGTTCATTTGGGTACAGTGCGTACTTCCTCAACAGTGTGCAGCGAATTATAGCCGAAATTAGTATAACATCCTGGCATTTAAAGCTTAGTCCATTTTCCAAATTTCACATATAAAACTTGATATTTTCGCATACCTAAAATGCATACTATTTAGAATGCAAGGATGGATATTCGGACACAACAACTGTAAAAATGTAACGGGAATCAATTAGGCCTATGACCGCCTATCAAAGTTTGGAAGAAATACACTGTATGTATACAATACACACAATTATTTCTTTCCTCATAAGCATCTCTTATTTTAGGATAAATATATGAATATATCTGCTAAATATCTTAAATCTCAGCGTCAGGTAGCTGTGTAAAAGAGAAGACGTTTCGTGGTCTTCCTTGTGCGCACTCAGCCATTATGGTAGTGGGCCTAGCGGGGTACTAGATTATTGTACTTGTCATTTATTAGAAAGAAGTTGAAAAATCGGCTCTTTATTATAAGCAAGTTTCGTTGAGTTGAATAAGAATCGACTCCCAAAGAATCTAACACCTGACTTTCATAATACAAGTAGGCTATTAACTTATCATTCCTCCTGCTGTCTTGATTTGATAATGTGGGAATGTGTCTTCTGCTCGTAGTTATTAAATGCAGTGAAAATACAAACAAAACATTATACAGGATTCGTATCAACTTTTTTGGCGTTCCTGTGATAGTTGTAATCACTCATTTGTTCCTCTAGGTGGCGACAGAGGACTTTGTAGAGCTGATGGGTCCTGAGACGTTATAGCAGAGACAGCAGAAATCAGAGGAGTGAAGGGACGCTTTCAGATGTACAGAGACCATAGCCACGGGAAGTCGTTTGGGGGTGGAGGGGCTGCGATTTTTAGTTTGAACAGACAGCTCGGTGCATTCAACATGTTAATACTTCTTACAAAAAGTCAATCTCTCCTCCACTTTGAGCCAGGAGAGATTGACATGCAAATGATCAATTATCTCAGTGTACATTTAAAGGCCAGCTGTGCTGCCCCGTTCTGAACCAATTTTAATTGTACATGGCTAAATAACAGTTGACAAGTTACATTTTAAGCCCATCATCTAAAAATATATATATTTTAAAGCCCTCTGCTTTACACCTCTGAAGCCCTCCCGTGTCATGGTATATTTTCATAGAACTGTACAGTGCAGAGGAGGCTGGTGGGATGAGCTATAGGAGGATGGTCTCATTGCAATGGCTGGAATGGAATTAATGGAATGGAGTCAAACATGTGGTTTCCATACGTTTGAGGTGTTTGATACCATTCCATTCATTATAATGAGTCCATCCTCCTATAGCTCCTCCCACCAGTCTTCTCTGGTACAGTGTCATTGAATATCCTTTACTGAATCAAAGTGTATCGATGTGAACAATCCCTCTGTAAATATTGAGGTACATGTTTACTTTCTACATTCTTTTTACAGTTTATGTTGATATTTTTACTGGGGAAAAGGTAGATATTCACAACTACATAGCCTCTATAGCTCATGAAGCATTGTGGGGATACATAGATACTGTGCATTGTTGTTCACTAACTCTGTAGACGAACTAGTGCATAAATAAAACATGGAATGGAGCCCTTAGTCCATCCGTTATCAGTGTAATGAAAACATGGACTGGACTAGCAGTAATGTTCACTAGTAGTTATCAGTATAATGAAAACATGAACTGGACTTCGGTAATGTTCACTAGTAGACTACACTACAGTAGTTATCAGTATAATGAAAACATGGACTGGACTTACAGTAATGTTCACTAGTAGACTACACTACAGTGGTTATCAGTATAATGAAAACATGGACTGGACTACAGTTCTGTTCACTAGTAGACTACACTACAGTAGTTATCAGTATAATGAAAACATGGACTGGACTACAGTAATGTTCACTAGTAGACTACACTACAGTAGTTATCAGTATAATGAAACCATGGACTGGACTACAGTAATGTTCACTAGTAGACTACAGTACACACATAAATAAGAGTGTTTTAACAAATCGTGGTATCTGTCCAGCACTGCCTCAATACTCTCATAATATAATGCTGATGGCTGCTGTATTAGGCTAGTGTGATAAATCAGTTGATTTAGGATAGACTACTTGTAAAGGAGCACCATCATCATGTGATTTAGTTGATTATTTTCTTGTCAGTCATTTTTTATGAAATTATATTAATAAATTGTAGAGTTTAATTTGTAATAGACAGTCTACCACCCTGCCATTTAGGCCATATTTAACTGCCAGAGAACAGTGAATATCATCCTCAGGTGGCTGCCCTTCCCTTGTCCTTAGTCTGCCTGCTGTCCCTCCTATCACCATGGATACACCTTCCTGAAAACAATAACACTGTACTTTGTTTAAACCTGTTCTGCCAGTTCATGTCCTTAAAGATTAGAATGTTCCAATGTGGTTAGTCAAAAAGATGACAAGATGGTTCACACGTTCATCATCCAGGGTCACTATCAAACAGATATGTTATATTTCTGGTTCCTCCATAAATAGTTTCCTGCTTGTAGCAGGGCACGATTACAGGAATCCTTTTCTGTAACTCTAAGTCACATGATTTCATGAGAAAATATGTCTGCAGTGAGGGTGTGTGATGTAGGGTACTAGGGGGTAAAAAGCAGCTTTGGAAGAAAAAAATGTTATGTGGATGAAGGTCATGCTTAGGTGAATAAACTTAAAAGGGAGATGAATTGCTACAGTTGACATTTACACTTGTTTAGTTATTTCATTAAATGTTGTTTTTAGAAAGGGGGCGTTTTTTTAAGTACCGGGGAGTGTGATGCAAGTCAAGGTGTCCTTGGATGAAGATGCACAACCAGCATTGTAAATATATGTTTTAATTCAATTAGACCAGACCAGTTTACGCCCTAAAAGAAGGCATTGAGGGGATTTGATTAAGATGGCCCTGGTTGCACCGGGCTATGGCCATTCACGTGACCGGGCAAAGACATTTGGGAGGCTCGCCCTGCTGTCAACAATGTAGCATGATGCATTGTTCAGAAAACATACATCTCTTTTCCATATATGTTCGAATTTTCAGATTAGTTTTCATTGGGAAGGCAGATAATGCGTTATTATCAAAAGCAAAACATTTGCATGTGAAAACACAGAATCCTACTTATTTACAACAGGTAATTACCACCTTCCCACTTGGGTATGAACGCATTACACTTGACTGTTTTAAATGAAAGATGTTGTTCCAGATCCTCTTTTTCTGCAGTTGTGCTACAAACATTATCACATCTCACAACGCCTGGATAAGTGTTTAACGTCTCAGAAAACACATTCATGTGACATAGCAATCTTCTGAGACTCGCGCAACTGCAAAAAAGGACGATGTGAACGGAGCACCGCCAACAGGATTTTACTTGTCCCGCGTCTCAAACAGGGTAAAATAGGAGTAGCAATGTAGTTTTTGAATCATAAACATTTGACAATGTATGCTGTGTTTGGTCATATATGCTAAGAAAAAAAATCGGCTTGGATCCGATGTTAGGCCTAATTGTAAAAAAAAAAAAAAAAAAATCGTGATCTTCCTTGTGCACAATACGCCATTAGGCTATGCAAGTATGGGAATTAGATCTTTACCTGTTCAAATTACCTGAAAGGAATTGCAGCGACCTATTTTGAATAATAATTAGCCTACCTGCCAGTCATCCAAAATATCCTAACTTGACACTTGTATACTACTTTTTCGTCTGTTCTTCTAAAAACATTTAGTAAAAGTCCCAATCCATTTTTGCGTGGCCCATAGCTTGGGTTTAGCGATATCAAATTGAAATCAAATCAAGTCAAATTTTAGGCTCCTTCCTTATTGTTTATGGTCAAGTGTGATATGAATAAAACATATTTAGCCTAATAATTTATACAGGCTCTATTTATGATTAGGAAAAAATATTTCATGAATTTGAGCATTATATTAGGCCTATTTTAGTTGTGTAGTCAATTATAGAGAAATGTGCCATTTTTATTCCAAGAAGGCTGGTGGCCTTGTGTATAATTTTATGGCATGCGGTAACAACAGATAGGCTACATTATCATCAGTCAATAAGTCACTGATAAAACCACAACCACTGGCCAGAGCATATGGATTAAATTCACGCTTTGCTTTGGAAACCAATAAAGATGTTCAGTTTGATTTAGCATCCTTCTAGACACATTCACAGCCTACCATGTTTTGAAAGTCATGTTAAAGGAGGAATAGCGGAGGGGCTTGCTTAGCCTAGCCTATCGCGCATGGGAACAGCTGGAAGAGAGGTTAGAGATCTGTAGCCGATATTGGAAGCTAAATAATAGCTAGATATTAGGCCATTAATTTGTTAAATAGTAGGGCTATAAATATTTACCTGTCAAAGTGCGATAAAACAAGTTGACATATTATAAAATGGCAGATCTGTGCGTTTCTCCGGGCATGCGTCCCGGACACGCAAAACTACACTATTAATTAGGCCTACGTTCTTAGACAAGAAAATTATTATTTCTAAGCTTCAACAACACTGCAATGAGGAATGAATTGCAATGGTGAATTAATTATTGTTATCACAATATTAGTACACAATTATTGTGTAGGACTGTAAACTGCAGTTTGTAGGCTAATTAGAAAAACCGCTCAAAACGACCAGTTTTTATAAGACATTATTTTTGTTAAATTTAACCTTTATTTAACCTGATGACCATGTCGAAATAACTGCATACAGTCTAGGCCTTATTACGCAACCATTTGGATCAGTTATGGGTCCATTCTCGACAGTTTACAAGGTCCAGAAACCTACATTAGCAGGCTAATCATACGGTGTTAAATATATTACACCATCACGGCTCTCTCGCTCTCCTTTCAAACTCCCCTATTTTACATTCAGCAAGCATTAGCAAGCTGGAATCTCTCCTCCATAGGCTAGTCGTGGTAGGTAATAAAATGCTCGAATTAAGTGTACAACAGGCTATCGTAGTCTGCCTTTTCCTGGGACTCCAAGAGCTACAAGTATAGCTGTAGCTGAGAGGCAGCGGAGAGGCCAGGTGCGTAACTGCGCAACGAGAACCTTGAAGACAGAAAGATGTGTAGCCTAAGTTAGAAGCGTATGCAACCCGATATTCATTAGATAAATATTAGGCCTAATACTATTAATATTTCTCAGGGACAAGTAAATGATCATACCTAAGTTATAACGGCACAATGCAATAATGCATTATTTGTTATTCTTCTACTGAGTAAAGTAAACCGCAGTGAATATGGCATTTCAAAACCGCTAAAAAGCCCTACGTTTTGAATGCCGAAATAATAATAATCTAGCCTAGGCCTGATTATGCAACCATTGGGATCTGTAATGGGTCTTTTATCAACAGTTTACAAGGTCCAGAAAGGCATATTAGCAGGCCAGTACAAAGGCATATTAGCAGGCCAGTCTTACGGTGTATTTTGTCAGGATGTATCGGCGTTAATGGATAGGCCATCATAAAATATGGCCTTCTCATGTGCTATTTGTCGTGGATCATCATTCTCCCAAGTCGTCCTATTAGTGTGGACATAAATATGCTCACAAATGCCCAGTTATTCAGGCAAGCTAACTGTGCGCACTGACAGACTTAGCATCAGGCAGAAAAGGCAATGAGCTGGGCATACGTTTAAAAAAAAATATTTTTAGAAGAAGACAATGACAATGAATATGAAGAAATCACTCCAGAATTTCCTGGTTGGTGAAATTCTAATAGTTCACCTAATTTTAATTTATGTAACAAAACAAGCAGTTATTGCGGCAGGTAGCTTAGTGGTTAAGAGCGTTGTGCCAGTAACCGAAAGGTCGCTGGTTCTAATCCCCAAGCCGACTAGGTGAAAAACCTGTCGATGTGCCCTTGAGCAAGGCACTTAACCCTAATTGCTCCTGTAAGTCGCTCTGGATAAGAGCGTCTGCTAAATGACCAATTTAATTTATTTTTTATTTTTTTATTGTGTAGAGAATCATTGTACCATCTAAACCGCTGTGAAATGTATTTTCCATAACTAAAAATATTGTATTTTCAGGTGTTTGTTCGTCGCCCAAAAAGTTACATATTACAGCTTTAAGCTAGAGAAATGTTTTTTTTTGCATGGGCTGCATCTGTAACAGATCGTGTGTGACACCCAGTCTGTGACTGCCACTACGTCGGCAAGACAAAAAAAACTACAGGAAAGATGGTCGTTTCATGTGCAAAGCTCAAGCAATGTTTCAATTTTGAAAGGCGTGTAGTGTCCACCCGGCTTGTCAGACACAGTAGACATGATAGGAGTAACGGAGCTCAAGGATGCTTTCAAAGAGGTACAGAGACCCAATATTCATTATATTAAATGCGTTTATGATATGAAGAGATTGGTCACAGAGATGAAAATAGAGAACTAATTCTCTCTCTCTCTCTCTCTCTCTCTCTCTCTCTCTCTCTCTCTCTCTCTAATAAAGCAGGTACACGTTTGTGGTGCCAATCCCAGACACAGTTCACGTGTCTCCTCAAAAAAGGAAAAGCAAATGCATAATATATCCTTCATATTACATACAGTATAACACAATGTTGAACACATCATCATATCAAAGTGATGGTTGTATGTGAATAGACACAAAGAAACTGAACAAAAGTAGGGCATTTAGTAATTTATAAATTAATATCCAAGTGTTGAGGTTGTTTTGTACTTAATCTAATGTGTGTAAACAATTAGAATATGTTCACAGACAGTCGTCATTGTACATAGCATTCCCCTTGTTTTACTATTTCCCCTCTCTCAGCCTCTTGGAACATCTCAGTGGTGTAATGGCTTCCTCCATTCATCATGACCATCTTCTTTATCTTGTCAAGCAGCTCAGTGACCTGAGAGGGATTCTGATCTTCATTGTCGATCACATGATATCCCCCTTTACATTTCTGAGTAAAATCCTTAAAGAGCTGACAATTATCCAGTCTTTAATTGACATTCCCTTCAGTAGATCTCCATGGGTAAATATGACCATTATATGGTCTGCTGCCCGTTTTCCAAAGGTTTCCTGGATGATCTTAGCTGTGTCCTCATCTTCCTTTGTGAATCTACCCAGTGGGGTCACAATCAGGAACACATGGGGACCAGGAGAAGAGAGAGAAACACCTCTTGATTTCTGTCAGCTCCTCCTCATTGGACAACTTGGTGTTCAGTAAACCTGGAGTGTCTATAACAGTGACCCTTTGCCCATCCACCTCTGCTTTGGCCTTTTCACAGACGGATGTGACAGAGTCGGGAAATGCATTTGATTCAAAAGCTTTCTTCCCCAGGATGGTGTTTCCTGCTGCACTCTTTCCAACTCCAGTCTTCCCCACCAGAACAATCCAGACCTCGTCGTGGAGTTCTGTTTGACACCCCTGTTGTAATCTAACTCATGCCACGGAGGGCTGAGTGTCTGCGGGCTTTTGTTTTTTCATTTCAATTATGATCTAGACAACCAGGTGTGGGGAGTTCCTTACTAATTAGTGACCTTAATTAATTAATCAAGTACAAGGGTGAGCGAAAACCTGCAGACCCTCGGCGGAATTAGTTTTACAGATGTGGATTACAAGGACACTTGTTACCTTTGACATGAGTATAACCTTGATGTTCTTCCTGTTAGCACATTGACAAACACAATTTGTCAGTAAAATAGTTTTCCCTCCACAAAGTGAGTGGAACAAGGGATGGTATCAGACAAGATAGTGTTTCAGCAAAATAGTTTCAGTAAAAAATGTTTAAGTTAAATAGTTTCCCCCTCCAGAAAATAAAATAAATAATTGGACATCACCACATTATAAATTAGATTTTTTTCCTACAGCTCTACACAACCTACTCCACATTTTCAAAGTGAAATCAAAAAAATATCATCAAGAACAAATAAAAAAACTGAAATATCATAATTGGATAAGTCTCCACCCCCCTGAGTTAATACTTGGCGGAAGCATCTTTGGCAGCCATTACACTGTAAATCATTGGGGAAAAGATTCTACCAACTCATACGGCTACATATATACATGTTTTTGTCAAAATTGATCAAGCTCAGTAAATTTGGTTAGGATGGACAGCAATATTAAAACCTAGTCTCTGACTACACCACTCAGGAACACTCAGCACCTCTTGGAAAGCCATTCTGGTGTGTCTTTGGCATTCAAATTTGTGTAATTGTCTCGCTGAAAAATAAACTCTCTCCCAGGGTTTTCAGAAAGACTGAGGTGGGTTTTCCTTTAACTTTTGTGATGTCACGAGAGGCTGTGTCCTGGAGGGACGTTACATCCCCCTGAGGTGGCTGCAAACCCAGACAGCTATGGCTCCATCTGCTGGTATGGTCGGGAACTCCACCCCTCTATGGCCAATCTTCCCACGCAGCTGAAACAAATGAGGAGCTGATGAGCTGAAGGTTTTGGGAAGGGAAGAGACACACTGAGGGAGTGTGTGGGGGGTGAAGAAACACAGTCTCCAACCTGGGCTCTCTGGAGGACAAGAGTGCTGCACGTCCACTTCCATGAGGAATATAAGGATTTGGAGATACTTACCTTTGGGAAATACTCACCTTTGGATATATGCACCTGTGGAAATACGTGAGAGACATTTGGAAGGACTTTTTGCTGGGTTGGCCACTAGCTGCAACGTGGACTACAGTAAGGCTGGGGAAAAGTTATCTGAGCAAGTGAGAATTATGACTTTGGATGTGGAAGAGACATCCCTGAACTGTTAACCCTTAAAGAGCCACAAGAGAACAGAATTTTGTTATATTTTCGTTAATTTCCCAAGACCTATAATAAAATCCTTGTTTTGTTTGAACCTTGTCTCCTTGCACTACTTGAGCAATCCCGCTGAAAGCTGTGTAGCCTCTCGTGACGTCACAGATGGTGGAGAATACGGGCACGCTCAAGCGTTAATAGTGCATGTCAGAGGAGGATACCGAAGGTTTGATCACCCAGTTTTCCAAGTTGGCCGTAGGCTCCCCGCCCGACTGAAATGGAGGACATATTGAAAGCCCTTGTTGCTGGCCAGCAAGCCCAGATGCAAGCAAACGTGGCTCTCTTGGAGGAGCAAAAGAAAGCCAACCTTCTGAAGGCAGAGGAATTGCAGTTGCAGAGACAGAGGGTTGTCCAAAATACCCGCCCAATAAAGGCAAGTGACTTTATATCTAAGATGGGAGCTACCGATGACATTGAGGCATACCTGCATGCATTTGAGGCCACGGCCACTAGGGGAAGCCTGGCCCAAGCAACAGTGGGTTGGTCTGTTAGCCCCCTTTCTAACCGGGGAAGCGCTGAATGCTGTCCGGGACCTGGGCCCTGACCAGGTTACTGACTATGATGCCCTGAAGTCTGAGATCCTCAGCAGATATGGACTCACAAAGTTTGGTATGGCCCAGCGCTTTCACAGTTGGACCTTCCAACCAGACCAACCTCCTCGGGCGCAGATGCATGAACTTGTCCGAATCGCAAGGAAATGGCTGGATCCGCAGAGGAATACAGCAGCGGCGGTGGTGGAGGCCGTTGTGGTGGATCGTTACCTCACGCGCCCTGCCTTATGAGGCAAAACGGTTCATCAGTCAACAGGCCTTGACCACGGCTGATCTGACCGTGGAAGCTGTGGAAAAGTACCAGGCCACAGCGGAGATGCTGAATGCTTCCCGAAAAGACCCCAGGAGGGCGGCCCCACCACAAATGGGGAAAACCCGTCCAAAGGACCCCAAGGTCTCGAACCCCGCCGCGTCAGGACTTATCCCGGCTCCAGGGGGAGCCAGAAACCAGGCGGGTCCAAGAAGAGTACACCAGGATGGGGAACCTCGACAGTGTTACCGGTGTGGGGAGATGGGACATATCTCCTGGCAGTGTGGGAAACCAGCCGATGAACCTATGCCCACTGCGGAGTCCTCCAGCTCAGCACCCACACATCGTTTTGCCTCGCTCTTGGGAGTCGTAGATGGCGGCCCAGATCGACCCCCCCACCTGCCCGGTAACTGTGAATCACCATGATGTGGAGGCCTTACTGGATTCTGGTAGCCGGGCCACCCTGGTGCGTAAGGATTTGGTGGGCCCAACGTGTCTGACCCCGGGGAAAGTCCTCCCAGTTTCCTGTGTCCATGGGGACACCAGAGAATACCCCATTACTGAACTTACAATGACCAGCACACGGGGAACCATACACACGACGGCGGGGGGTGGTTGATTCCCTCCCCGTCCCTGTCCTAATTGGACGAGACTGCCCAGCCTTTTACCCACTCTGGAGAGAGTCTCAGGAGAGGATAACCCGAGTACCTCGGAACCGGAGAGACAAGACTCATCCTGGGAAGGCTCCGGTGCAATCCTCCGAGTTACTCACTCCCGCCCCGGGCTCTGATAGGGATGGCAGGTGCCCAGACCGACACAGAGACGGAGCTACAGAATCTGGACAAAGAACTGTCTGGTCTGAAGGGGACCGCTGAGAGGTATCGTTTGTTAAAGCAACAGTTAGACATGAAGACAGAAGAGTTAGATATCCTCCAGGCTAAACTCCAACAGAGCTCCTTCCCTAAGCAACAGGAGGAGCTGGAGAGGCTGCGCAGGACCATCGAGGAGTGTGAGGCGACCCTGCGCAGTAGTAAGGAGGTCCAGAAGAAGGCAGAGGAGAAGTACAAGGTGTTGGAGAACAAGATGAAGAATGCGGAGGCAGAGAGGGAGAAGGAACTGAAAGCTGCTCAACAGAAGCTAAACTCTGCTAAAACCAAGGCTGATGCGTTCAGTAAGAAACTCAAGGAGAGACAACAGGAGGCTGAGTCCCTGGTCCTAGAGTTGGAGGAGTTGAAGAGAGAGCAGTCTGGCAAGCACCACGGCAATGCGGACGCCCTCTCCCGGCGTGATGCCTTCTTCGCTGCCTTTACCCCGACGAGGACGTCGGTCCCGAGGAGGGGGATGTGTGATGTCACGAGAGGCTGTGTCCTGGAGGGACGTTACATCCCCCTGAGGTGGCTGCAAACCCAGACAGCTATGGCTCCATCTGCTGGTATGGTCGGGAACTCCACCCCTCTATGGCCAATCTTCCCACGCAGCTGAAACAAATGAGGAGCTGATGAGCTGAAGGTTTTGGGAAGGGAAGAGACACACTGAGGGAGTGTGTGGGGGGTGAAGAAACACAGTCTCCAACCTGGGCTCTCTGGAGGACAAGAGTGCTGCACGTCCACTTCCATGAGGAATATAAGGATTTGGAGATACTTACCTTTGGGAAATACTCACCTTTGGATATATGCACCTGTGGAAATACGTGAGAGACATTTGGAAGGACTTTTTGCTGGGTTGGCCACTAGCTGCAACGTGGACTACAGTAAGGCTGGGGAAAAGTTATCTGAGCAAGTGAGAATTATGACTTTGGATGTGGAAGAGACATCCCTGAACTGTTAACCCTTAAAGAGCCACAAGAGAACAGAATTTTGTTATATTTTCGTTAATTTCCCAAGACCTATAATAAAATCCTTGTTTTGTTTGAACCTTGTCTCCTTGCACTACTTGAGCAATCCCGCTGAAAGCTGTGTAGCCTCTCGTGACGTCACACTTTTTACATGGGCTTTGCTCCTTTCATATTTCTGTTGATCCTAACAAACTCCCCAGTCCCTGCTGGTGACAAGCATACCCATAACATGATGATGCCATCACAATACTTACAAATAGAGAAGGTTTCATTCTGTTGTGTTGTATTGGATTTGACCCTGTAGTTTTTCAAATAGGCCAACAAGTTAATTTAATTGCCGTGTTGTCTTGCAGTATTACTTAACAGCCTTGTTGCAAACAGAATGGATGATTTGGAACAGGTTTCTTTCTTTTCACTTATTCATACAGGCCAGTAATATGGAGTGAATGCAATGTTGCATTTGTACTTTTAATTATTGTAGAGACCCCCTCCACCCTGTGTTCCTCTCCTCCTTTGTGATTCTACCCACTGGTATCACAACAAGGAACACATGGGGTCCAGGAGAAGACAGAGAGATGCACCTCTTGAGTTCTTTCAGGACCTTGTCTAACTTGCCGTCAATCAAGCCTGGAGTGTCGATAACAGTAACCCATTGTCTCTCCACCTCTCCTCTGGACTTCTCACATTCTGATGTCACAGAAATACAGGACAACTTTGATCTGAAAGCTTTCCTCCCCAGGATGGTGTTTCCTGATTCACTCTTCCCAGCTCCATTCCTCCCCACCAGCACAATCCGGACCTCATGTTCTGTTGGATTACAAGGACACTGTTGTTACCTTTGACTTAAGTCTAACCTTGATGTTCTTCCTGTTAGCACATTGACAAACTGCCTTTTCCTGTAAAATAATTTTCCATCCACAAAGTCAAATGGATGAATGGACGACATCACCCATGTTAGAACTTGAGCATCTTTGATTCCTCAAAGCTCTATTGTAGTTTATGTTAGTTCTGTCTCATTCTTTTTCATTTCAGAGGGAAAAGTATTAAACTGAAACATCACCTTCATTTTAGCAGAGGTTCCCTTGCTTGTGACAGCATACTAAACTATACAATAAGCTGCTTTTTCAGTTTCACACTGCTTCTTGGCTGCAACAACTAACATTTACGGTCGGTAGAATATAAACTTTGTCCAAATTAACACTGACTTTATGAATCAGTGGAATTATTTAAGAAACAAGGAGGCCTACGCTTTCAAAAGTTGACACCAGTCATAGTAGGGTACTTCCTTACCTGTGGTGAGGGTTGTTGACAACAGCTGACTTCCCTTTCCATTTTCCAGCACAGTGCAGACAGTGACTGAGTATTTTGTAGCAGGTTTCAGGTCAGAGAGAGTGATGCTGTGTGAATATGTGGTAGTGATGTGTGGTTCTGTCCCTGGACAGTGGTAGGAGATCTGGTAATGATGTTGGGTTTGGTCTAATCCTGGTGGCTGGCTCCAGCTAACAGCAGCTGATGTGGTGTCCACTGAGTCAACAGTCAGATGGTCTGAGCAGGAAGTATTAAAGTAAAATATATTATTGTCAGGGCTACAGTTTAACTCCAGAAGATATATTACAGGAGGAAAAGTAGAATAAGTCCAGGGATAAACATGTCTGTAATTTATTTTGATGTTGGAAGAATTTAAAAACAGAAGCCACAACAGAAGTTGATTTGTAATATAACAAAAAATGGTCAAATTCACACACTTATCAAGAAAACATTCCTGGTCATCCCTACTGCCTCTTATCTGGCAGAATCACTAAACACACATGCTTCATTTGTAAATGATGTCTGAGTGTTGGAGTGTGCCCCTGGTTTGCTTAATATAAGGAATTTTTAATTATTTATACTTATACTTTTAATTCTTAAGTATATTTTAGCAATTACATTTACTTTTGATACTTAACTACATTTAAAACCAAATACTTTTAGACTTTTACTCAAATAGTATTTTACTGGGTGACTTTTACTTTTACTTGAGTCATTTTCTATTAAGGTATCTTTACTTTCACTCAAGTATGACAATTGGGTACTTTTTCCACCACTGACAAACTGTCTGTTCTGGTTACTGGTAAAGAGATGATGATCTGTAACAAGGTGAGAGAGATCTCTTACTAGTACAGATTGTTGTAGAGACAGGTTCACTCTGTTCCCCATTGGTCAGTACAGTTAAGACACTGATGGTGTAATGAGTACCAGGCTGCAGGTTTGAGAATGTTGTGTGGCAGTCTTTAGTATTCTCTGCATGGAGGTCGGTTCCTAGGCTGCAGTAGGATATGAGGAAGCGTTGTGGGACTTTCTCCATTCCTTCAGCCTTGGACCAGTGTATCTTTCAAATTGTCTACCTTTAAGTCTCTGGGTGGGACCACTGGAACAAAAATCTATATTTGTTTTAAGAAGATCCATAACAATACCTCTCTTAAAACACAACAAATTATGTCAGTAAAACATGACTAAAACCAGACTATTTACCTGTGGATACAGATCCAGAGGCCCATCTGCTTTGTCTGCCATCTTCTCCCTCTGTGGCCACACTGAACTGATACTTTTCACCAGGTTGGAGACTGCTTATTTTAAGATGATATACACCTTTCACTCTTGTTGAGCTTGTTTCCCCGTCACACACCCAGGTCACTCTGAATGTCTGTGTTCCTTTAACTTTAACCCCCTGAGGAGAACTCCAGCTCAGAGACACTGAGTCTGACGTCAGCAACAGGACCTGGATGTCACCAGGAGGGGGCAGCACTGGTGAAGGAATAATGAGAGAGAAAAACAGACTTTATTGACAATAAAATTAAAAACACAAATGTGTATTATTCATCACAGTAGTGAAGGGACAACAATTTATATATGACTAAATGAATGCTCTTAAATTGAGACTTAAATTAAATAATATTGTTTGGGTCAGTTTATTCTGTGTTACCTACCATCATCTGAGGTCAGCGTTGTGTGTTGGTCTCCATCAAAACTCTTAGGCTGTGAAAACCAACGAAAGAGTCAATCCTTTCTGTGAAACATGTTATTTTGCTCTTGACACAAACCTTTATCTTTATCAAACAAATACTGTACATCTGCAATGAAGAATATGAAAACAAACCAGGAGCTACCTCTCTTCCAGTTTTCTTTATCTCATGGGAGATGGTATCATGTCCTTTGTGCTTTGTCTCTGCACACTGACTGCAGATCGGCATCTGGTCTGTCCTGCAGAATACCTCCAGAGGACTGTAGTCATGTTGACAGAGTTTCTGCACCAGGTCTCCAGTCACCTCCACCACTGTGTGTCTCTGCAGTGCTGCTATTGTATAGTGCTGTCTGATGTGGGTCTCACAGTAGGAGATAGTGCAGGTCTGACAGAACTTCACAGCTTTGACCTCAGAGCAGATATCACAGGGTACCTCTACTGGCCTGGTTGGGAATTGGAAAATAACATTTATCAAATACATTGATCAAAAGAACCTGACCCATTCAGTTTAACACATAATGGCCTGATAATATATCACATGGTAACGTACCTATAACTATCTGTCATCATGATGTGCATTTTTGTTTTACATTAAGTCAAATATATTTTATTTCATGAGGTTAGCATTAATATGACATAGGGCTGTATTTCCAGCTGGGCACAAAGGGGAGTCTCTTTTTGGATGGTTAGTCGGGGTGGATACGTAGGTGTAAAACGGGAACGTCTAGCATCCCAAAGGTTGCGTGTTTGAATCTCATCATTGACAACTTTAGTATTTTAGCTAATTACTGTAGCAACTTTGCAACTACTTACTACTTTGCAATTACTTAGCATGTTATCTAACCCTTCCCTTAACCCTAACCTTAACCCTTTAACCTTTAAGCCTAGCTAACATGGATGATGGACATCCACAAATTAATACATACTATACGAAACGTAACATATCACACTAGATGGAGTGTCTCGGATTTACATAAAGAATAACATGAAATGCTCTGAGACCACGTTGCCTAACCTGCCACATTAGTTATCCTAACCTGCCACATTAGTTATCCTAACCTGCCACATTAGTGATCCTAACCTGCCACATTAGTTATCCTAACCTGCCACATTAGTGATCCTAACCTGCCACATTAGCTATCCTAACCTGCCACATTAGTTATCCTAACCTGCCACATTAGTTATCCTAACCTGCCACATTAATGATCCTAACCTGCCACATTATTTATCCTAACCTGCCACATTAGTTATCCTAACCTGCAACATTAGTGATCCTAACCTGCCACATTAGTTATCCTAATCTGCCACATTAGTGATCCTAACCTGCAACATTAGTGATCCTAACCTGCTATGTAAACAAGAAACTATCAGTTTCATAACATCGGAACTGACCAATAGCAGGCACCAATGGGGCGTTTTCTGATATCAAGAAACACCCTGAATTGCGATCCACACCTACGTCATGGTTCAATCATTGCAAATAGCCATGCAAAATGTCATTATTGCTGAAGCAGAATCGAGAATTTTGGCAACAACACAGAAAAAACTGAAATCCTGGAGAGACGGTCATAACAAGGCAAGTGGGGACCTCTTGTGGCAGACACAAAATGCACAAAATCCTTTTCTATAGACTTGAATAGGATAATAACAATATAATTGGTTTCTCTGCTATATTCTACTGCACATAAAGTAAGTTACCAATTATAGCCTACTATAAGCAACAACAGTAAATAGATTCATTACTGACATCAAATTGGATAAAATGCCATATATTAAATGTAGTATCTTACTCTTTTTGAGTCAAAGCTCCCTCCTTGAATACAGGAGGGGTAACCATTGACTGGCCACTCTTCATGGATAGATACAGTGGGAAAAAATAGTATTTAGTCAGCCACCAATTGTGCAAGTTCTCCCACTTAAAAAGATGAGAGAGGCCTGTAGTTTTCATCATAGGTACACGTCAACTATGTCAGACAAAATGAGAATTTTTTTTCCAGAAAATCACATTGTAGGATTTTTTATGAATTTATTTACAAATTATGGTGGAAAATAAGTATTTGGTCAATAACAAAAGTTTCTCAATACTTTGTTACAGTGGGGAAAAAAAGTATTTAGTCAGCCACCAATTGTGCAAGTTCTCCCACTTAAAAAGATGAGAGAGGCCTGTAATTTTCATCATAGGTACACGTCAACTATGACAGACAAATTGAGGAAAAAAAATCCAGAAAATCACATTGTAGGATTTTTAATGAATTTATTTGCAAATTATGGTGGAAAATAAGTATTTGGTCAATAACAAAAGTTTCTCAATACTTTGTTATATACCCTTTGTTGGCAATGACACAGGTCAAACGTTTTCTGTAAGTCTTCACAAGGTTTTCACACACTGTTGCTGGTATTTCGGCCCATTCCTCCATGCAGATCTCCTCTAGAGCAGTGATGTTTTGGGGCTGTCGCTGGGCAACACGGACTTTCAACTCCCTCCAAAGACTTTCTATGGGGTTGAGATCTGGAGACTGGCTAGGCCACTCCAGGACCTTGAAATGCTTCTTACGAAGCCACTCCTTCGTTGCCCGGGCGGTGTGTTTGGGATCATTGTCATGCTGAAAGACCCAGCCACCTTTCATCTTCAATGCCCTTGCTGATGGAAGGAGGTTTTCACTCAAAATCTCACGATACATGGCCCCATTCATTCTTTCCTTTACACGGATCAGTCGTCCTGGTCCCTTTGCAGAAAAACAGCCCCAAAGCATGATGTTTCCACCTCCATGCTTCACAGTAGGTATGGTGTTCTTTGGATGCAACTCAGCATTCTTTGTCCTCCAAACACGACGAGTTGAGTTTTTACCAAAAAGTTATATTTTGGTTTCATCTGACCATATGACATTCTCCCAATCCTCTTCTGGATCATCCAAATGCACTCTAGCAAACTTCAGACGGGCCTGGACATGTACTGGCTTAAGCAGGGGGACACGTCTGGCACTGCAGGATTTGAGTCCCTGGCGGCGTAGTGTGTTACTGATGGTAGGCTTTGTTACTTTGGTCCCAGCTCTCTGCAGGTCATTCACTAGGTCCCCCCGTGTGGTTCTGGGATTTTTGATCACCGTTCTTGTGATCATTTTGACCCCACGGGGTGAGATCTTGCATGGAGCCCCAGATCGAGGGAGATTATCAGTGGTCTTGTATGTCTTCCATTTCCTAATAATTGCTCCCACAGTTGATTTCTTCAAACCAAGCTGCTTACCTATTGCAGATTCAATCTTCCCAGCCTGGTGCAGGTCTACAATTTTGTTTCTGGTGTCCTTTGACAGCTCTTTGGTGTTGGCCATAGTGGAGTTTGGAGTGTGACTGGTTGAGGTTGTGGACAGGTGTCTTTTATACTGATAACAAGTTCAAACAGGTGCCATTAATACAGGTAACGAGTGGAGGACAGAGGAGCCTCTTAAAGAAGAAGTTACAGGTCTGTGAGAGCCAGAAATCGTGCTTGTTTGTAGGTGACCAAATACTTATTTTCCACCATAATTTGCAAATAAATTCATTAAAAATCCTACAATGTGATTTTCTGGATTTTTTTTCCTCAATTTGTCTGTCATAGTTGACGTGTACCTATGATGAAAATTACAGGCCTCTCTCATCTTTTTAAGTGGGAGAACATGCACAATTGGTGGCTGACTAAATACTTTTTTTTCCCCCACTGTAACAAAGTATTGAGAAACTTTTGTTATTGACCAAATACTTATTTTCCACCATAATTTGTAAATAATTTCAATAAAATTCCTACAATGTGATTTTCTGGATTTTTTTTTCTCATTTTGTCTGTCATAGTTGACGTGTACCTATGATGAAAACTGCAGGCCTCTCTCATCTTTTTAAGTGGGAGAACTTGCACAATTGGTGGCTGACTAAATACTTTTTTTCCCCACTGTAACTGGGGGTTGGTGACAATGGTCTCTCCAGATCGACCCTGCAAGCAACAATAGACAGTCCAGCAATGAAATCGAACATAAACATGATATACAGTGCCTTCAGAAAGTATTCACCTCCCTTTACTTTTTCCACATTTTGCTGTGTTACAGCCTGAATTTAAAATGGGTTAAATTGAGATTGTGTGTCACTGATCTACACCCAATACCCCACAATGTCAAAGTGGAATCTAGTTTTTAGAAACGTTTACAAATGAAAAAATGAAAAGCTAAAATGTCTTGAGTCAATAAGTATTCAACCCCTTTGTTATGGCAAGCCTAAATAAGTTCAAGAGTAAACATTTGCTTAACAAGTCACAGAATTAGTTGCATGGACTCACTGTGTGCAATAATAGCAATTAACATGATTTTTGAATGACTACGTTATCTCTGTAACCCACATATTACCATTATCTGTAAGGCGCCTTGAGTCGAGTAGTGAATTTCAAGCACTTACAGTATTCAACCACAAATACCACAAAGGTTTTCCAATGCCTTGCAAAGAAGGGCATCTAATGGTAGATGGGTAAATGAAAAAAGTAGACACTGAATATCCCTTTGAATATGATGAAGTTATTAATTATGCTTTGGATGGTGTATCAATACCCCCAGTCACTACAAAGATACAGTCTTCATTCCTAATTCAGTTGCCGGAGAGGAAGGAAACCGCTCAGTGATTTCACCATGAGTCCAATGGTGATTTTAAAACAATTAGAGTTTAGTGGCTGTGATAGGAGAAAACTAAGGATGGATCAACAACATTGTAGTTACTCCTCAATACTAGCCTAAATGACAGATTGAAAAGAAAGAAGCCTGTACCGAATACAAATATTCTAAATCAGCCATCCTGTTTGCAATAAGGCACTAAAGTAATACTGCAAAAAAATATGTTTCGGGCAAATCCCACACAACACATCACTGAGTACCGCTTCATATTTTCAAGCCTGGTGGTGGCTGCATCATGTTTTTTTGGGGGGGGGGAAATGGAATAGAGCTAAGCACAGGCAAAATCCTAGAGGAAAACCTGGTTACCAAGATGACATTGAATGTTCCTGAGTGGCCTAGTTACAGTTTTGAAGTACAAATATTCTTGAAAATCTATGGCAAAACTTGAAAATGGCTGTCTAGAAATGACCAACAACCAACTTCAAAGAGCTTGAAGTGTTTAAGAAAACAAAAACAATGGGTAAATATTGTACAATCCAGGTGTGCAAAGCTCTAAGATACGTACCCAAAAAGACTCACAGCTGTAATCACTGCCAAAGGTGATTCTAACATGTAATTGACTCAGGGGATTAAA
This sequence comes from Coregonus clupeaformis, assembly GCF_020615455.1. Taxonomy (NCBI): domain Eukaryota; kingdom Metazoa; phylum Chordata; class Actinopteri; order Salmoniformes; family Salmonidae; genus Coregonus; species Coregonus clupeaformis. The sequence continues at coordinate 30,770 of NW_025534380.1, read as the reverse complement.
TACTTATCTAATCAAGATCCACTACAGGTCAAAAGTTTTAGAAAAACCTACTCATTCAAGGATTTTTCTTTATTTTTACTATTTTCTACATTGTAGAATAATAGTGAATACATCAAAACTATGAAATAACAATTATGGAATCATGTAGTAACCAAAAAAGTGTTAAACAAATCAAAATATATTTTATATGTAAGATTCTTCAAATAGCCACCCTTTGTCTTGATGACAGCTTTGCACACTCTTTTGGTATTCTCTCAACCAGCTTCACCTGGAATGCTTTTCCAACAGTCTTGTAGCCAGCAGCACCAATGTGTCGGAGGAAACATGTGGTCCTCTGTAGCTCAGCTGGTAGAGCACGGCGCTTGTAACGCCAAGGTAGTGGGTTCGATCCCCGGGACCACCCATACACAAAAAAAAATCATGCACGCGTGACTGTAAGTCGTTTTGGATAAAAGCGTCTGCTAAATGGCATATGATATATTATATTATATGAAACGCCGTACAGCTGGCGACCGAAGCCAGTGTGCATATGCCCGGCCGCCACATGGAGTCGCTAGAGCGCAAAGGGACAAGGACATCCCAGCAGGCCAAACACTCCCCTAACCCAGACGACACTGGGCCAATTGTGTGCGCCTCATGGGTCTCCCGGTCGCGGCCGGCAGCGCCACAACTCGGGCTCTAACCCAGATCTGTAGTGACGCCTCTAGCACCGCCTTAGACTGCTGCACTACTCGGGAGGTCAACACAACTATTTTATTGAACTTTGACTCAACTGTGAATTGTGAGGTAATCAAGGAAGAATTATCAGATAAACAACTAATAATAAGTAGAAGCGCCTTAGTTCTCCGTCACTCTCCAGTGTTGTAATGGACTCACAGCTGGGTGTAGGAAAGTCTATTATATACACATTGACACTGAACAGAGCAGATTTAAGCTTTAGCTTATGAGAACTTTCTTATAGTGATATGGTCAACACAAACAGAGTATTAGTTTGATGGAAATTAAATGGAACTGAGATACTGCAGCGGTTAAATTAGGGGAAACTGAGTTCCACCATTTTATGACTGGAGACAGCATACAGTTGAAATTGAAACAACACAGATCACCACCTACAAAATTAAAATGTAATCTATTATAATTTGCTTATAATGCCAGTAATTACTATATAATGAACAGTCATCCTGACACTAACTGCATCAGACATCATGAGAAGTGCTACATATGCTTAATTGGACACACACACCTCTTCATGTCAGGGTCCATGGTCTCATCAAGATCCTTGTTTGGTGACCCATCCTTCTGTCTTTCTTTAGGGATGGCTCCACCCTCAGCCCCCTGATGATAACTCATTATAACTCTCAGAGAGGAGGTCTCACAATCCTGAAGAGGACTGGTTCCTTATCAATCTGATGATAACTCATTATAACTCTCAGAGAGGAGGCCTCACAATCCTGAAGAGGACTGGTCTAGTCCCGTTTCAATCTGATGATAACTCATTATAACTCTCTGAGAGGAGGCCTCACAATCCTGAAGAGGCCTGGTCCCATATCAATCTGTAAATAACAAAAGTCCCAGATATTAATACAACCTTTTAGACACAAAAACTCTGCTATAACCACTTAGTGACAAATGTATTGGTAAAAAGTACAATACACTGTCACGATCGTCTTCAAAATGAGCGGACCAAGGCGCAGCGTGATAGACGTACATACTTTATTATAATAAAGCGCACACACGAAAACAAAACAAAACACGATCGTAACGTCCTCAGTGACAATAACACGGAACACAGGAACACAGGAACACAGGAACAAAAACCCACAAACACAAGGTGAAAAACACACAGATTATATATGGCTCCCAATCAGAGATAACGAGCCGACAGCTGACACTCGTTACCTCCGATTGGGAGTCACCAGACCAATTACCAAAACACAAACAAATGAAACACACCCCTACCCAACATCACCAAATGAAATACACCCTGACTCATATACACAGTCCCGGAGCCAGAGTGTGACAGTACCCCCCCCCAAAGGCGCGGACTCCGACCGCGCCTAACCCAAAAAATGGGGGGGCTGGGTGGGTGTTGCTCCTCGGAGGCGGCTCTGGCACTGGTCGTGGTCCCCACCCCACCATAGTCACTACCCGCTTTAGTAGCCTCCTCCTACTGACCACCCTACAACTTAACCCCACTGGATTAAGGGGCAGCACCGGACTAAGAGGCAGCACCAAACTAAGGGGCAGCACCGGACTAAGGGGCAGCACCGGACTAAGGGGCAGCACCGGACTAAGGGGCAGCACCAGGATAAGTGGCAGCACCAGGATAAGGGGCAGCACCAGGATAAGGATCAGCACCGAGCTAAGGGGCAGCACCGGACTAAATGGCGGATCCTGGCTGGCTGGCTCTGGCGGATCCTGGCTGGCTGGCGGATCCTGGCTGGACGGCTCTGGCGGATCCCGGCTGGACGGCTCTGGCGGATCCCGGCTGGACGGCTCTGGCGGATCCCGGCTGGACGGCTCTGGCGGATCCCGGCTGGACGGCTCTGGCGGATCCCGGCTGGACGGCTCTGGCGGATCCCGGCTGGACGGCTCTGGCGAATCCCGGCTGGACGGCTCTGGCGTATCCCGGCTGGACGGCTCTGGCGGATCCCGGCTGGACGGCTCTGGCGGATCCCGGCTGGACGGCTCTGGCGGATCCCGGCTGGACGGCTCTGGCGGATCCCGGCTGGACGGCTCATGGCTGGCTGACGGATCTGGCTGCTCATGGCTGGCTGACGGATCTGGCTGCTCATGGCTAGCTGACGGATCTGGCTGCTCATGGCTGGCTGACGGATCTGGCTGCTCATGGCTGGCTGACGGATCTGGCTGCTCATGGCTGGCTGACGGATCTGGCTGCTCATGGCTGGCTGACGGATCTGGCTGCTCATGGCTGGCTGACGGCTCTGGCTGCTCCTGGCTGGCTGACGGATCTGGCTGCTCATGGCTGGCTGACGGATCTGGCTGCTCATGGCTGGCTGACGGATCTGGCTGCTCATGGCTAGCTGACGGATCTGGCTGCTCATGGCTAGCTGACGGATCTGGCTGCTCATGGCTGGCTGACGGATCTGGCTGCTCATGGCTGGCTGACGGATCTGGCTGCTCATGGCTGGCTGACGGATCTGGCTGCTCATGGCTGGCTGAAGGCTCTGGCTGATCCTGTCTGGCGGAAGGCTCTGGCTGATCCTGTCTGGCAGAAGGCTCTGGCTGATCCTGTCTGGCAGAAGGCTCTGGCTGATCCTGTCTGGCGGAAGGCTCTGGCTGATCCTGTCTGGCGGAAGGCTCTAGCGGCTCCGGTCTGGCGGACGGCTCTGATGGCTCATGGCAGACGGGCGGCTTTGCAGGCTTTGGGCAGACGGGCAGTTCAGGCCCCGTTGGGCAGACGGCAGACTCTGGCCGTCTGAGGCGCACCGTAGGCCTGGTGTGTGGTGCCGGAACAGGAGGTACCGGGCTGAGGACACGCATCTCAGGGCTAGTGCGGGGAGAAGCAACAGGGCATGCTGGACCCTGGGGACGCACATACGGCCTAGTGCGTGGTGCCGGAACTGGTGGTCCCGGGCTGAGGACACGCATCTCAGGGCTAGTGCGGGGAGTAGCAACAGGGCATGCTGGACCCTGGGGACGCACATACGGCCTAGTACGTGGTGCCGGAACTGGTGGTCCCTGGCTGAGGACACGCATCTCAGGGCTAGTGCGGGGAGCAGCAACAGGACGCACAGGACTCTGGGGACACACAGGAGGCTTGGTGCGAATAGCAGGAACGGGCTGGACCAGGCTGGCGACTCGCACCCCTGGTTTGGTGCGAGTGGCAGGAACAGGCCGGGCCGGGCTGGCGACGCATACCGTTGGCTTCGTACGTGGCACAGGAACCGGCCGGGCTGGGCTGGCGACGCACACCGTAGGTTTCCTACGTGGCGCAGGAACAGGCCGGGCTGGGCTGGCGACGCACACCGTGGGCTTGATGCGTGGAGTAATAACAGGCCGGTCCGTACTGGGAACACACACCACTGGCCTTAACCGGGGCTCAGGAACGGGCCGGACCGGACTGGTAACACACCTCAGTCTCTCACGCCGTGCCACAACAACTTCCCTCCCTCTACTCGCCAATGGCTCCCGTACTCCGATAGCCTTCTCTCCACGTCTACCTGTGGCAGCCTCCTGCTGCCCAGCTGCCCAAGCCATGTGCCCCCCAAAAAAATTTCTTGGGGTTGCCTCTCGTCCACGGGCTTCCAGCCTCGCCTCCGTGCTGCCTCCTCATACCACCTCCTCTCGGCTTTGGCTGCCTCCAGCTCTTCACGAGGGTGGCGATATTCTCCCGGTTGTGCCCAAGGACCCTCTCCAGCCAGTATCTCCTCCCATGTCCATGAATCCTTTACAGGTGGATACTGTTGCCGCTTGACACGCCGCTTGGTCCTTTGATGGTGGGTTTTTCTGTCACGATCGTCTTCAAAATGAGCGGACCAAGGCGCAGCGTGATAGACGTACATACTTTATTATAATAAAGCGCACACACGAAAACAAAACAAAACACGATCGTAACGTCCTCAGTGACAATAACACGGAACACAGGAACACAGGAACAAAAACCCACAAACACAAGGTGAAAAACACACAGATTATATATGGCTCCCAATCAGAGATAATGAGCCGACAGCTGACACTCGTTACCTCCGATTGGGAGTCACCAGACCAATTACCAAAACACAAACAAATGAAACACACCCCTACCCAACATCACCAAATGAAATACACCCTGACTCATATACACAGTCCCGGAGCCAGAGTGTGACATACACATTGTTACATCCCTCTTCATGTTGTATTATCTGATGATTACACTCACATGATTATGTCACTTTAACTCTACCCACATGTACATATTACTTCAACTACCTCAACTAGCCGGTGCCCCCGCACATTGACTCTGCACCGGTACCCCCCTGTATATATAGCCTTCCTACTGTTATTTTATTTTACTTCTGCTCTTTTCTTTCTCAACACTTTTTTGTTGTTTTATTCTACTTTTTTTATTAAAAATAAATGCACTGTTGGTTAAGGGCTGTAAGTAAGCATTTCACTGTAATGTCTGCACCTGTTGTATTCGGCGCATGTGGCCAATAAAATTTGATTTGATTTGATTATACGAATGGAGGTTGGGTGTCTGTCATAGTTTGTTGGACTTTACTGAAAGCATTGTGGGGATACATACAGTACCAGTCAAAAGTTAGGACACATCTACTCATTCAAGGGTTTCTTTATTTTTACTATTTTCTACATTGTAAAATAATAGCAAAGACATCAAAACTATGAAATAACACATATGGAATCACGTAGTAACCAAAAAAGTGTTAAACGTGTTAAATATCCACCCTTTGCCGTGATGACAGCTTTGCACACTCTTAGCATTCTCTCAACCAGTTTCATGAGGTAGTCACTTGGAATACATTTCAATTAACAGGTGTGCCTTCTTAAACGTTAATTTGTGGCATTTCTTTCTTTCTTAATGCGTTTGAGCCAATCAATCAGTTGCGTTGTGACAAGGTAGGGGGGTATACAGAACATAGCCCTATTTGGTAAAAGACCAAGTCCATATTATGTCAAGAACAGCTCAAATAAGCAAAGAGAAACGACAGTCCATCATTACGTTAAGACATGAAGGTCAGTCAATACGGAACATTTCAAGAACTTCGAACGTTTCTTCAAGTGCAGTCGCAAAAACCATCAAGCGCTATGATGAAACTGGCTCTCGTGAGGACCGCCACAGAAATGGAAGACCCAGAGTTACCTCTGCTGCAGAGGATAAGTTTATTAGAGTTACCAACCTCAGAAATTGCAGCCCAAATAAATGCTTCACAGAGTTCAAGTAACAGACACATCTCAACAACAACTGTTCAGAGGGGACTGTGTGAATCAGGCCTTCATGGTCGATTTTTGCTGCAAAGAAACCACTACTAAAGGACACGAATAAGAAGAAGAGACCTGCTTGGGCCAAGAAACACGAGCAATGGACATTAGACCGGTGGAAATGTGTCCTTTGGTCTGGAGTCCAAATTGGAGATTTTTGGTTCCAACCGCTGTGTCTTTGTGAGACGCGGTGTGGGTGAACGGATGATCTCCGCATGTGTAGTTCCCACCGTAAAGCATGGAGGAGGAGGTGTTATGGTGTGGGGGTCCTTTTCTGGTGACACTGTCTGTGATTTATTTAGAATTCAAGGCACACTTAACCAGCATGGCTACCACAGCATTTTACCAAGAATGAGAGCGATGGAGTGCTGCATCAGATGACCTGGCCTCCACAATCCCCCGACCTCAACCCAATTGAGATGGTTCGGGATGAGTCGGACCGCAGAGTGAAGGAAAAGCAGCCAACAAGTGCTCAGCATATGTGGGAACTCCTTCAAGACTGTTGGAAAAGCATTCCAGGTGAAGCTGGTTGAGAGAATGCCAAGACTGTGCAAAGCTGTCATCAAGGCAAAGGGTGGCTGTTTGAAAAATCTCAAATATAAAATATAATTTGATTTGTTTAACACTTTTTTGGTTACTACATGATTCCATATGTGTTATTTCATAGTTTTGATGTCTTCACTATTATTCTACAATGTAGAAAACAGTAAAAATGAAGAATAACCCTTGAATGAGTAGGTGTTCAAACTTTTGACTGGTAGTGTATATAAATTCTCACAACATTTGTGAACTAGGTCTTTATTACTCCTGTATGAGTGGACAGAAACACTCCTCAGCGTAATTTTTCTTAAATGCTGGGAAACGTTTTGGCTATGAATCCAGCGTAAACCTCCAGAGTTCTCTCATCCGGTGTTGCGTCGATTCTCCTTAGCATAGGAATGAGCCCAAAGACTGTAGCCATGGAGATAGATAGAGGACTCATCTTTATATCTGTGGCATTATAGCGCCTGTGACATCATGGGCAGCGCCACTGAGGCTACAACCCAGAGGAAACCCTACCTAATTGACTACTTTAAAATGGCAGAAGCATAGTGGAAGCCCTCAATGGCAATATCCATGCTGGAATGAGTTATAGTCATGATGAGTCCTCTATCTAACTCTATGACTAATGTTCTTTAAATTTCGTCTGCGACTGTGTCATTCAGGAAATACATTTAGGTTGGCCAGAATAATGTATATTTATTATAAATTATTATAGGCCCTATTATAAATTCAGGACAAACGACTTTCCCATCTGTTCTTCTTAAAACATTTTCAAAGATACTCAATCCATTTTGCATAGCACATATGATATCATGGGGCGGCGCACAATTGGCCCAGCGTCGTCCAGGGTAGGGGAGGGAATGGCCTGCAGGGGATGTAGCTCAGTTGGTAGAGCATGGCGTTTGCAACGCCAGGGTTGTGGGTTCGATAAAATAATGTATGCGCTAACTGTAAATCGCTCTGGATAAGAGCGTCTGCTAAATGACTAAAATGTAATGTAAATGTAATATCAAATTGATAAACACAATTTTAGGCTACTTTGTTTATTGTCAAATATGATGAATTAAAACAAAGCCTATTAGCCTAATCATTTTCACAATTGTTCGTCTATATGCTCTAATTAGGATTAGGAAATTGCACAAAATATTTCATGAATTCAAGCATTAATCTATAATTAGGCCTTTTGGTTGTTTAGGTAATTATAGTGAAATGTGCCATATTTATTGCAATAAGGCTGGTAGCCTAATTTAATCTATAAGCATGCGGTCAAAACACTTCGGTGAAGTGAGCCGACACTCGCAAAGCGCAGTCAAGCCATCCGCTCTTCAGTTTCCTCCTGAATTTGGTGGCACAACACTTTATGGCGGTGGTCACCAACCTTTTCTGAGTCAAGATCACTTTCACAGTTAAAAAGCAAACCGAGATCTACCGCTCAGATTTGTTTTAAACATTAGGCCAGGGACGGCCTGTTCAATAGGGCGATATGGGCGACGCACTGCCAAACGGGAAAAGGAAGGGATTTTTTTTCTAATCAATTATATCACGGCAACAGTAGTTATCAGTGTTCACGTCTGATCTGCCAGCCACTAAATGTCAAATCAGGCTAAAGTCGTGCTTCAAATGGCCCCGCCCGTTTTTGGGGCGATTTCAGTCAGGTTGAAAATCGCCCAGAAGTCTCTCATAGCCTGTCATGTAAAATCTATTTTTTTCAAATTTCAAAGCTTTCAATACATTCTCTATGGGTGTCTGTGGGCTTGCACTTACGCGCTTTCGTCATACGTGACGTAACCATGAACGTAACTAAGACAATAGCGGCTAGCAGCGTCTCTGTTGCGACCTGAAGTGTGGCGTTATTTTATGTTTTTAATTTGTAGACTTAGTTTACAAACATTCTGCCAACCATGGATTTCCAGTGGTGGATTTTGGACTGATCTTGTTGATCGTGTACATACCCGCTACGAACGGACTAAATAATGAAAACGCTGCTGGCAGCGGAATCCAATACAAGCTGGGAGACTTGGCTGGATGACAGAGTCCCGGACAGAGAAGTGGAGCCGGCCGGCTTCACCCTGGTCAGAGCGGACCGCGATCCTGGTAAGAGAGCGACTCTGTACCCCGACATTGAACTGCTTTCTGTGTCATTGCGACCTTACTATCTGCCCCGTGAGTTCCCCCAATTGTTTGTTACCGTTGTGTACTGTTGATAATCACAAGTTTACTGGAGAACTGAGACCAAGTAGAGACTTTGGACAGGGTGGATATGGTATAATAAAGGCAGTTTATTCAGAGGTAAAGATATCTGGAATCGCGTGCACGGACTCGTTCGTCAAACTCTTAGGGAGAAGAGAGCCCCGAAAACATTGTGTCCAGACATTTTATACAATAAATGATGTAGGTTGAATCTAGTAGTTCTGATCTTCTGATTGGTCCTGATGAGTTGGGCGAGGTCCCCTCCACTGTTGCATTGGCTCTGAGTCGGGTTCTCTGTCTTCAAATGTTCAGCCTAAAGAGAGGGGATTTTTGTGTGTGTGTGTGTGTGTGTTTAACAGTGATGATGTGTGTGTGTGTGTGTGTGTGTGTGTTATCAGTGATGATGTGTGTGTGTGTGTGTGTGTGTGTCCTCAGAGTAAGAACTCGTGAGTTGGAAGAACTGAGAGACCTATGGCGTGGGTGTTGTCCTTGGCCACCTGCTGACAAGGCTGACAAGATAGGACTCTTTTGTCCATTGTTATAGGATAGGAACAGCATTGATTGAAAACAAACGCCCAACACAAAATGGGTCATGCACAAGATTTTAGTCAGACCAAGCTATAACATTATATATTTACTACGACAGTACATTCAACCAAAAGCTAATATAACAAAGGCATCAGAGATTATTTATAATCTGTCACAGAAACTGGAATCCATCTCCCCAGATCAGTCAATAAATGCTTCTGGTATTGACTTATATGCTGCCCCTGTCTTCATGTTGTTGCTGGACATATCTTTTTTAAAATGTGTGTAGGTCACCTAAATCATCAGAAAAATTGCCCCTCCTGAGAATTTTTTCAGGAGCCGCCACTGCATTAGGCCTACTTAAAAAATGTAACCTAATAAAAACAGTTGTGTAGGAATGAGGTTTGTGCAGTAGGCCTAATACATCACAGCATATTGGCTATATGCCTGGCCTGACAATATTGTTATTCTCAGACCATATTATATTTCTAAACTCGAGCTTTGATAACAAAATAGATCAGTTGGTGTAACAAATTTAAATTATTATTTTATTTTATTTTACTGGACTGATAGTACCTGCGTCTGATGGTCATGGTGCTTTCAAGACAACTTGGAACTCGGAAAAAAACGAGCTACAATTATGACGTCAGTGATCTTCAGGTCGGAAAGTCTGAGCTCTAGAAAGATGCCAGAGTTTCCAACTTGAATAACGAGTTAGATTACCTTTTAAAATATTTATCCCAGTCAGACCTCGTTTTTTCCGAGTTCCTAGTTGTCCTGAACACACTGAAGTCGGAAGTCGGAGATTTCCGAGTTCCCAGTTGGTTTGAACACAGCATTTGTCTCAGCGGAGAGAGGGAGAAAGCAGCAGTCAACCTCTCACGGTCCCTGCTCTCTCCTTCCTTTCCTCTGGTGAGACTGACAAGAGAGAGGGGACATAGTCTTCTACCTGATGGCGAAACTTGAGTCGCTATAGTAGTGTAGATGTCAGAACACTATACTATCACCAGATAACTGACCTGTTATAGTAGTGTAGATGACAGAACACAATACTATCACCAGATAACTGACCTGTTATAGTAGTGTAGATGTCAGAACACTATACTATCACCAGATAACTGACCTGTTATAGTAGTGTAAATGTCAGAACACTATACTATCACCAGATAACTGGCCTTTAAAGGGCGGATATGCAGGTTAGGAGAGGAGGCCACCATGTTACGGGGGCTATTGGTTCAGAGGGAGCAGGAGTTATTCGGTCAGAGTGAGGCGCTACAGGAGGCTATAAGGGAGAAGGAAAGTGTAGAGGCACGGCGAGAGGAGCTGGTTAAGCAGCAGAAGGAGCGGGGATTAATAAAGGAACCCAGTCCCGCTCCTCGCACCAATCAAGTGGTGCGTGTCGCCAGTCCGGTCCGGCCCGTTCCTGCTTCCCGCCCTAAGCCAGTGGTGCGCGTCGCCTCGCCAGCCCGGTCCGGCCTGTTCTTGTCCCTCGCACCAAGCCAGTGGTGCACGTCGCCAGCCCGGCCCGGCCTGTTCCTACCCCTCGCACCAAGCCAGTGGTGCGCGTCGCCAGCCCGGCCCGGCCTGTTCCTGCCCCTCGCACCAAGCCAGTGGTGCGTGTGTCCAGTCCGGCACGGCCCGTGCCTGTTCCGGCACCGGTCAGCTGCTCCACTCCGGAGCCAGAGCAGTCCGCTCCACCGGTGCCAAGTTCAGCTCCGGTCAGCTGCTCCACTCCGGAGCCAGAGCAATCCGCTTCATCGGGGTCCAGTCCAGCTCCGGTCAGCGGCTCCACCGGTGCCTGATCCAGCTCCGGTCAGCTGCTCCACTCCGGAGCCAGAGCAGTCCGCTCCACCGGTGCCCGGTCCAGCTCCGGTCAGCGGCTCCAGTCCAGACCCAGACGTCAGCCCCTCTCCAGGTTCAGGGTCTCCCACACCAGGGTCCAGACAGGGCTTGGTACTTCGTGGGAGGAAGGAGAGGGGAAGCAGCGCGCCGAGGTCCAGACCAGACCAGGGGCGCAACAGGGAGGCGGAGAGTAAGTGGTCGTCAAGCCCTGAGCCGGATCTGCCTCCGAGGCGGAATGCTCACCCTGCCCCTACCCTGTTATGTTTATGTTGTGCGGTCGGAGTCCGCACCTTTGGGGGGGTTACTGTCACGCCCTGACTCTGGGGACTATTTGTTGAGTCAGGGTGTGTATTTTCTGTGTGGTATGTTCTATGTTGCATTTTCTATGTTTAGATCTAGATCGTGTAGATCTATGTTGGCCGGTGTGGTTCCCAATCAGAGGCAGCTGTAGCTCGTTGTCTCTGATTGGGGTCAATACTTAGGCAGCCTATTGGCACTAGTGGGTTGTGGGATCTTGTTCCGTGTGAGGTATGTTGTTTGTCTACCTTGGACTTCACGTTTCGTTTCATTTTTTGTTTTGTCGTGGTGTTTATTCAGTATAAATAAACATGTATGCATATCACGCTGCGCCTTGGTCCGTCCCGTCTGTAAGCGAACGTGACAAGAACACTATACTATCACCAGATAACTGACCTGTTATAGTAGTGTAGATGTCAGAACGCTATACTATCACCAGATAACTGACCTGTTATAGTAGTGTTGATGTCAGAACACTATACCATCACCAGATAACTGACCTGTTATAGTAGTGTAGATGTCAGAACACTATACTATCACCAGATAACTGACCTGTTATAGTAGTGTAGATGTCAGAACACTATACCATTACCAGATAACTGACCTGTTATAGTAGTGTAGATGTCAGAACACTATACCATCACCAGATAACTGACATGTTATAGTAGTGTAGATGTCAGAACACTATGCTATCACCAGATAACTGACCTGTTATAGTAGTGTAGATGTCAGAACACTATACCATCACCAGATAACTGACCTGTTATAGTAGTGTAGATGTCAGAACACTATACTATCACCAGATAACTGACCTGTTATAGTAGTGTAGATGTCAGAACACTATACCATCACCAGATAACTGACATGTTATAGTAGTGTAGATGTCAGAACACTATACTATCACCAGATAACTGACCTGTTATAGTAGTGTAGATGTCAGAACACTATACCATCACCAGATAACTGACCTGTTATAGTAGTGTAGATGTCAGAACACTATACTATCACCAGATAACTGACCTGTTATAGTAGTGTAGATGTCAGAACACTATACCATCACCAGATAACTGACCTGTTATAGTAGTGATGTCAGAACACTATACTATCACCAGATAACTGACCTGTTATAGTAGTGTAGATGTCAGAACACTATACTATCACCAGATAACTGACCTGTTATAGTAGTGTAGATGTCAGAACACTATACTATCACCAGATAACTGACCTGTTATAGTAGTGTAGATGTCAGAACACTATACCATCACCAGATAACTGACCTGTTATAGTAGTGTAGATGTCAGAACACTATACCATCACCAGATAACTGACCTGTTATAGTAGTGTAGATGTCAGAACACTATACCATCACCAGATAACTGACCTGTTATAGCAGTGTAGATGTCAGAACACTATACTATCACCAGATAACTGACCTGTTATAGTAGTGTAGATGTCAGAACACCATACTATCACCAGATAACTGACCTGTTATAGTAGTGTAGATGTCAGAACACTATACTATCACCAGATAACTGACCTGTTATAGTAGTGTAGATGTCAGAACACTATACTATCACCAGATAACTGACCTGTTATAGTAGTGTAGATGTCAGAACACTATACCATCACCAGATAACTGACATGTTATAGTAGTGTAGATGTCAGAACACTATACTATCACCAGATAACTGACCTGTTATAGTAGTGTAGATGTCAGAACACTATACCATCACCAGATAACTGACCTGTTATAGTAGTGATGTCAGAACACTATACCATCACCAGATAACTGACCTGTTATAGTAGTGTAGATGTCAGAACACTATACTATCACCAGATAACTGACCTGTTATAGTAGTGTAGATGTCAGAACACTATACTATCACCAGATAACTGACCTGTTATAGTAGTGTAGATGTCAGAACACTATACCATCACCAGATAACTGACCTGTTATAGTAGTGTAGATGTCAGAACACTATACCATCACCAGATAACTGACCTGTTATAGTAGTGTAGATGTCAGAACACTATACTATCACCAGATAACTGACCTGTTATAGTAGTGTAGATGTCAGAACACCATACTATCACCAGATAACTGACCTGTTATAGTAGTGTAGATGTCAGAACACTATACTATCACCAGATAACTGACCTGTTATAGTAGTGTAGATGTCAGAACACTATACCATCACCAGATAACTGACCTGTTATAGTAGTGTAGATGTCAGAACACTATACTATCACCAGATAACTGACCTGTTATAGTAGTGTAGATGTCAGAACACTATACCATCACCAGATAACTGACCTGTTATAGTAGTGTAGATGTCAGAACACTATACCATCACCAGATAACTGACCTGTTATAGTAGTGTAGATGTCAGAACACTATACTATCACCAGATAACTGACCTGTTATAGTAGTGTAGATGTCAGAACACTATACTATCACCAGATAACTGACCTGTTATAGTAGTGTAGATGTCAGAACACTATACTATCACCAGATAACTGACCTGTTATAGTAGTGTAGATGTCAGAACACTATACTATCACCAGATAACTGACCTGTTATAGTAGTGTAGATGTCATAACACTATACTATCACCAGATAACTGACCTGTTATAGTAGTGTAGATGTCAGAACACTATACCATCACCAGATAACTGACCTGTTATAATAGTGTAGATGTGAGAAGCAGGGGTTCAAACTGTAGAACCCAGTTCCTACATTTGAATATAAAAATGGATTCAGTCAAACAAAACTATGCTACATTTTATCTCTGGGACCCTTAGGATGACAAATCAGAGCAAGATTACTGAATATAAATGCATTATTTACCTTCAGAGGTGAATGTATCAAACCAGGTGCCGTGATAATTTTTTTGTTGTTGTGCACTCTCCTCAAACAATAGCATTGTATTTTTTCACTGTAATAGCTACTGTAAATTGGGCAGTGCACTTAGATTAAGCAGAATTTAAGCTTTTGCCCATATAAGACATGTCTATGTCCTGGAAAGTGTGCTGTTACTTACAACAGTCATGCTAATCACATTAGCGCACGTTAGCTCAACCGTCCCGTATACGGGACACCGATCCCGTTGAGGTTAAAAAGGAGAACAACTTTCTGAGAGAAGCCTTACTAGACATACAGACTAGATCTATGAGAGAAATTCGAGTACTTACGGGTATCCAAGAAAAAGATCCCGAAAAAATAGTGAAGGACTTCTTTCTTACAGCGCTTCAAATCCCACTCGAAGCTGTCGATAAAATCCAACTCGAACGTGTACACCGTTTCGGACAAATAGGACAGAGATATGAGCATCCAATCGTTGCCAAATTTGCTTTCTTTAAGGTTAAAGTAATGGTTAAAAGCTTTGGTCAAAGACTAGCTCGCCTGGTAGGCTCGTCTCACTGGGCAGCTCACGGCTGGGTTTCCCTTTGTAGTCCGTCATATTTTTCAAGCCCTGCCGCATCCGATGAGCGTCAGAGCCGGTGTAATAGGATTAAATCTTAGTCCTGTATTGACGCTTTGCCTGTTTGATGGTTTGTCTGAGGGCATTGCAGGATTAGTGTCCCGCTCCTTGAAAGAGGCAGCTCTAGCTGGATGGTGCGGATGTTGCCTGTAATCCATGGCTTCTGGTTTGGAAATGTACGTACGTTCACTGTGGGGACGACGTCGTCGATGCACTTATTGATGAAGCCGGTGACTGAGGTGGTGTACTCCTCAATGCTATTGGATGAATCCCGGAACATATTCCAGTCTGTGCTGGCAAAACTTTCCTGTAGCGTAGCATCCGTGTCATCTGACCACTTCCGTATTGAGCGAGTCCCTGGTAATTCCTGCTTTAGTTTTTGCTTGTAAGCAGGAATCAGGAAGATGGAATTATGGTCAGATTTGCCAAATGGAGGGTGAGGGAGAGCTTTGTATGTGTGGAGTAAAGGTGGTCTAGAGTTTTTTTTCCCTCTGGTTGCACATGTGACATGCTGGTAGAAATTAGGTAAAACGGATTTAAGTTTCCCTGCATTAAAGTCTCCGGCCATTAGGAGCGCCGCTTCTGGATGAGCATTTTCATGTTTGCTTATGGCCTTATACAGCTCGTTGAGTGAGGTCTTAGTGCCAGCATCGGTTTGTGGTGGTAAATAGACGGCTACGAATAATATAGTTGAGATCAAAGAGAATTGAACTAGTAGTAGAACAAGTGGCAGGGACACGGTTGTGTTTTTCAAATCCCAGGATGTACACTAACTACTTTCTTAATTCAATTCAACACAGCCACACTAACTTCATACACTACTTCTTTAATTCAACAACACAACCACACTAACTTCATACACTACTTCTTTAATTCAACAACACAACCACACTAACTTCATACACTACTTCTTTAATTCAACATCACAACCACACTAACTTCATACACTACTTCTTTAATTCAACAACACAACCACACTAACTTCATACACTACTTCTTTAATTCAACAACACAACCACACTAACTTCATACACTACTTCTTTAATTCAACAACACAGCCACACTAACTTCATACACTACTTCTTTAATTCAACAACACAGCCACACTAACTTCATACAATAGGGTTCTTTCTCAGTGGTCTAAAAATGTTTCCTCTCCTTCACTGATCTGAAAGAAGTGACCAGGTGAAAGCTAAGCCAGTCTAATGATGAGCTTCCTTCCACCATATTGTTTTCACCTGTGAAGTATTTTCAAGCAGTTGAATGGGAGAGAGGGATATGTAAGTCAATTGGTCTTGGTTACAGATACGCCATATCCACACCGCCATCTATTGGTCGATTCTGGTATTTACGATCACCAGGGACCGAATAATGTATCAAGCTCTTACTATCTCAGAGTAACATTGCTGATTTAGGATCAGTTTAGCCTTTTAGATCACATTGAATAAGACTACATGGACAGTGAGGTCCTGATTCTAGATCAGTACTCCTACTCTGAGACGTTTGACACATACATATGCACATTGTGTGCTTTTATTTGTCTTATTAAAAATAATTGCTGATTAAAAAGGTCTACAACAGATTTCAAGTGAACAAGCAATACTGGTGTTCTATTGATGGACAGTATTTCTCATGACACCAAATAATGTTTTAAACCGAATAATGATTTTAAACTGTATAATGATTTTAAACCAAATAATGTTTTTAACCAATAGTGTTTTTAACCAAATAATGTTTTTAATTGATTGGTTTTTATTAATTATCCTCTAGTAACAAGATAATACAAAATGGAATTTTTTTTTAAACTTTCAATGTCAACTACTTCCATCATTTCACAATATGTCTACAAATTACAGTGTACTGTCTGTGTGTGTTCACTGCAAATGAAAAATAACATTTGTAAGAGATCATAAACAATATCAATATTTGTTCGATACAACTCAACTTTTTTTTTTTGTCTTCATCATGGTGATAGTTTTGCCAACTGAAAGCCATTTCCTGCAGGTACTAGAGAGTTCAATCTCTCATCATCATCATCATCATCATCATCATCAACTACAAAAAGAAAATCATTATCATCATTATCATCATCATCATCAACTACAAAAATAAAATCACCATCATCATCATCATCATCAACAACAAAAATAAAATCATCATAGTTATCAACATCATAAACAAAAATAAAACATCATCATCAACAACAACAAAAAATAATTTCGTCATCATCAATATAGTCTTCAACAACTGCCAAATGTATAATCACCATTGTCAACAAATATCATCATCATAATAAATGCAAACATAGTCATCAGCATCATCAATACCATCGTAATCATTAGCATTCAAAACGACAATCAGAGTGCAGTAACTCAAAACATACTATATACACCAAGCATAACTGAAGAGTATTAATGAAGTTGCATTGCTGATGGTCACTGAGCAGTACCTCAAAACATACTATATACACCAAGCATAACTGAAGAGTATTAATGAAGTAGCATTGTTGATGGTCACTGATTATGAATTACACTTTATCCAAACTAATGTGTTCAAAGCAATTAAGTCATTGAACAAATCACTATTTGAAGGTGTGATCAATTAAAAACATTATCTTTTAAGTCTACTTAGTAGTCATTCTTATTGAAGTAAATTAATTGAAAGACATACATGTGTAATGCCTGTATATGAAACAACATATGCATATTCTCTAAATAAAGAATTACATTAAGATTAAAAAGTAAAAGCCAAACAACATGCATATTTCCTAAATAAAGAATTACATTAAGATTAAAAAGTAAAAGCCAACTGTTTCCCACTGTACCATGCCAACTGTTTCCCACTGTACCATGCCAACTGTTTCCCACTGTACCATGCCAACTGTTTCCCACTGTACTATGCCAACTGTTTTCCACTGTACAATGCCAACTGTTTCCCACTGTACCATGCAGCCCTTCATAATCTGTGATTAAGGCATATGAAGCCATAGGTTAGATGGTAAGTAAATGAGAGAAATATAATTTTTATAATTGAAACTAAATGAACAATGTCAGACTAGATCCTTATTTACCTGTGGATTGTGTTTATCTATGGACATTATCAAGTCAAACACTCTGAATCTGTTGGTTAACCTGTTGATGTTGATGTTGTCTTTTCTTATTTGTAGGATTTCTGAATTAATTTGCTGATGTACTTTATGATTCGAATATTGTATTCCTTTCACATAAAATTCAACGTGTTCGCTATTTCATTATGGAACATCAGATCTGTAAATTGCTAAGAGGTCATATTGTTTATGAATGTATTTGCAAGTATTACTTTCTGTGATCCAGTTGTGTATTTCCAGATCTGCACATTATTTCAACAACTTGTGTGGGCGACTGGATCCTTATATTTTGATTCTGTGATATATCCATGTAATGAGAGTTATTTCTGGTTGTCAAGTCTTTGAATGTTCAATTATATGTTAACATGTTGGTCAACAAGAGTCATTATCTACAGTAGTACTCCACTTTATGTCATGTGGAAAGACTCTTTCAAGCTCTTCATTGCATCATCAGGTGTTAATGCCTTCCAGTCCTCTGGGATATCAGCAGGGAGTGCCTTTCTGTCTTTAGCGATTCTCTCAATGAATGTGGCCATCACATACTTCCAGTAGTCTGAAGCCTTGATGCTGGAATCTCCAATTATGATCCAGTCAGGGTAATATTTCTGGTAGTCCTTGAAGGGATGACCTTTCTCTCCCGTTAGAGTGTTGATGAATGTTAAATTACTGGTCACATCAGAGGAACATATGTTAATTACTAATTTATTTGAAGGTATGAACTTTACACCATTTAGACCTTGTGGACGATGAATAGATGAAAAGTGTTTGGCATGCTCGTTCCCCCCTGCTTCACAGGGTACACCGCAGAAAGGACATTGCTTGCCACAGCCAAACAGACTGGTGAACATCTTGTCCTGAGGCTTGAATGGCAGAGATTTGAGTCTCTCTTTGATGTCTCGTACCGTGTCATACTTAGTTCCTCTTCCCTTCTCATACTCTGATGCCAGGGACTGCTCCATTTTTCTCACAGAATCTATGAGGAAGTTAGAAAACTGTTCTGTGTTTGCAGGTTTCAGAATCATGATGGAATCCAGAGCATCCTTCAGAGATAGCTTGTCTTCAAGGACACTACAGATGTTCTGAATGAAGGTCTTGACATCACTTTCATTTTTGGTGCAAGTTGTTTTTCTGATTTTAGAAATCGCATCAGTAATTGCATTGACTATCTCTGTAAGATGTTTATTTTCCAATTCTGCCAGACGTCTCTCAGACAGTTGTTCGACAATTTGGTCTAATAGCAACTTCTTCACAAACCTTTCATAATGAATCATGTACTCTCTATAATTCTCATATTCTCCATCAAACAGGAGCTGTTTCAAAATGGAGAACTGGAAGGCCGTCCGTGTGCTGTAATCCTGTGATCCTTTACCTGTCTTCATTTCATCAACTACATCAGGACCAATCATTTTGGTCACATAGTCCTGTACAGCTGGCTGTACGAGCTTTGAGAACTCCTCAGCTTTCTTTTGGCACTGGTCTTGGTTATGAAACAAGTCTATGAACTCAGTAAGGTACTTGCTCTTAGACGGTTCCAGACACTTCCTTGGATCATTGACTGCAATGAAATCATCATGCATCTTCTGAAACTCTCTGGTTGCTATGCCAAAGATGTGCAGCTTCAGTGATACCTCACATTCCTCGCTGACGTTAGCGGTCTCGTGTTGTTTCAGTGTTTCATCAATCCTGTTCAGCAGGTCTTTGATGTAAGTGTCATGATAATCTGATTGTCCTTTAACCTTCTCTTTTATAAACTCCTGACACTGTGTTATGATGTCGTCACAGAAGACTTGTAGTTTCTTCCTGTGATGGTCATGATCCAAGTGCTTTGCAAGGCCTGTAGCCTTCCGCCACCAATCAACTGATTCCACAACAAAGACAGTCTTTCCACAATCCACCAGGTTTCCATCCAACATACTTTTGACATGACTCCCCCTTTCTTGACAAATGTTTACTTAACACGTGGAAGGCTTCGTGAGCCACAGCTTGTCTTGGGAGACCTTTGAAGTTGATCTCAGACAGAGTTTCCTCCCACATTCTTTCAAACTCTTCTCTGAGGGCCTGATCTGATAAATCAGTATTTTTCTGTCTACAGTCTTGCAGCAAAGCCAGCACCTTCTTCTCCATCGTCTTTTCTTGTGAACTCTTAATGTCATCCACTTTAACCTTTCCTTCTTTGATCTCAACAGCTCCATGTAGAGTGTTCCTCACTGTGTTTTCTGTCTCTCGTCTCAGCATTGTGGCACTGGATTTAAAACCCTCCTTGTATCTTTCCACCAGATTGACATGGTCATCCTGCTTTTCAAAGTATTTCACCAGATTGTCTTGGATCTTCATTTCCCCTACTTCCAGGTTTTCATTTGCTTCCCTCATCAAGACCTTCAGCAGATCTCTTACTGTGGACATTGTGGGATTTAGACCTGTCATGCCAAAATTTGAAATTTTGTTTTCGGCACCGAACATCCAGGATTCCATCTCCTTCTGAAATGCCCACTCCCAACCATTGTACTCAGTGCACAATTTGGAGTATGCATCCGCAACCAAGCTGTTTTTGAAACTGAAGATGAAGTTCTCAAATTTAACAGACTCCCACAAGCTTTTTGTCCACTTCATGAAATGTGTCAAATCATCATTTTTCTGGAATTTAAAAAAATCTTCCATCAAGCTCTTCTTGAAGTTGTACACAGCCTCACTGTAGCCTGCGTTGACTGGAGCCATCGGGGGAGTCCCATGCCAGAGTCCTGGGATGTAGCAGCTGCTTGTGTCTGGATCATACTCCATCACGTCAGTGAACTTGGTGATATTCTCCTTCTTCTCCATTCTGGCTGCTGCCAGGGTCATTTCATTCAACTGTTCCAACAACTTCTTCCTGTCCCTCATGTTGTTGTCATGAGCAGACATGTCTGACACATTCTGGTGCAGGAAATGACATACTGGCTTCTTCCCCACTTCCTTCATCCTGATAAAAGCATGAACAACAATCTGCAGAATGTCTTTCATCTCTGTGGAGTTCTCCATGGCGATGTTGATAATCGTAACATCACTGAGTCCTATCACCAGTGTGGCCAATTCATTGTCATGTTCATAGCTATCATCTAGTTGAGCCAGCTCTGGTGATTTCAACCCCTCTGTGTCAATGATCATGATGAAGTCACATTTCAGTTCCTCCTTGAGTTCTTTGTTGACTTTAATCAGTAGCATGAAGGCCCCTCTGGTGCATCTTCCACTGCTGACAGCAAACTGGACCCCAAACATGGTGTTGAGGAGAGTGGACTTCCCAGTGCTTTGGACCCCTAAAACTGTCACAACCCGGATCTTGCTGTTAGAGTCCACAAGAGTATGAAGCTGAGTCAGTACAGCTGATATCCATTTCAAAGGGATATTTGATGCATCCCCATCCACAAGCTCAATGGGGGAAACCATCCAACAGCATCTGAGCACACAATCCAGGTAGATGCTCCATCTGTTTCCTTTGTAGGCTACTTTCAGGGAGGGAGCAGGAAGCTTCATATAACTGGCCCAACTCACGAAGAAAGTGTTCAAGACCTAATGAACAGTCAGATAATTGCTTATCCAAATTTTTTATGTCGTCTTTTTTCTCCGGAGAATATTGGCAAAGATCTTTGTACTGGTCCCGCAAACCAGACAGGTTCTGACGTGACAGATTGTCCAGATTTATGCGCATCCATTTGAGGAAATAGGATCGCTCAGGTCCTGATCTTGACATTCCTAACATAAAGTTTGCCATTGCATCTGACATGTCAAATGTATGTTGTTTCTCTCTCAGCTCTTCCTCCTTTCTCTTCAGAGAGCTATTGTAGTGTTCAATGTTTTGATCCCCTTGTTTTCTCAGCCTACATCTCTCTTTCTCCAACTGGGAAAGCTCTTTCCAGATTTGCCCTTGTAAGGGTAGCTGTTTGTCTTTGAATTTAATTGTGTCTTTGATGTTAATGGTGATTTCATCTGCCATCTTCCTGGCACTCTGACACTCATCACTGTCTTCATCAACCAGAATCTTACTCTGACGAGCCACGTCAGCCATGTTTTCAATTGTCAATCGGTTTATACTTTTTTCCACGATGTCACCCACCGAGGACTGAAGGGTCTTGACAAATTCTGCATCATTCTGCTTCTTCTTCACAATCACGTTTTTTTTCTTTGATCCTGCAGTTTGTGATCATTTTTTTCAATGTGTCTACTCTGAATGTTTTTCTTTGAGAGTTGACGACCAGAAATAACTCTGCCTTTGTGTCTTTGGTTTTCAACAACTTGAGATCTGTCTTTAAATCATCAGTGAAAATGTAAACTGCAGCTGATGTTTGACACAGAAAGGAGAACTGTTTTTCAAAAGACCTGATGTCTCCTCTGAGATTGGCCACAGCGACAGGTTCTTTGAACATGTCTATATTTCTGTTCCCACATGGAAAGTACCAGCTGATTTCAACTAGACCATCTGAAATCCACTGAGGTACATTGCCACATTCCATATCATGATGAACAAATGTATCATGGTACTGTTGAGGGGTTACTAAGCAACTTGTTCAAAATCTGAGACTTGGACAAGCTGCTCTCTCCTAGCCTAACAAAAGACACCATAGGAATATCAGAGAGAACTATTCTCTCCTCCACAAAAGCTTTTTTGGCTGTTTGGGAAGAGGGTCTAAACTTCTTCACTATGTCCCTCAGGGCCCACAGCATCAACGTGCTTTGTTCTGTGTCACAGTTTGGCAGCAGGAGAGGAACAGCAAACTGACACATGGACATTTTCTGGACCATCTCCTGCTGCAGGAAACTATCTGAGCACAGAAACAGGGCTGTAATCAGGTCCAGTGGATTAATTACATTGCTGCTATCAGAGTCAGTGTCCTGGTTGTCTACTCCATAATATGGAACTTCCTGGTCAGTGGACATACATTTGACACTCCTAGCATTTACATTTGCCATCATTAATTTCTTAAGGAAGGCCCCTGGAAGTGACTGCATAGTGGTAAGTGGTTCATCTGATGTAGTATTATCATTTATCTCAAGGACAGTACTTAACGTCAGTTTGTTTTCATAATGATCTTTTAGTCCAGCCTTTGACAACAGCTCCATGAAACAAGATCCTGTAAATAGAAATAAAAAAGCTGCCATGATTACAAATACCCTTTTCCACAGCCATTAGCAGAATAGTACACCAACAGGTGTTTTACACAGTATTTAGAGCAGGGATGGGCAACTTTAGGTGGGGGCCACAAAAAAATCACAACTCATCATGAGGGGCCACAGTTGCTCGCAGGTTGCCCATCCCTGATTTAGAGTAAAGTTCAGTAAAGTAAGCCGAGTCAGACCAATTCCCTTGACACAATGAGTCACAGGAATTCTGGCATGTAATTAACACAGAAGTAATTTAAGGGCGGTATAGTGAGATAAGATATGGTAAGGCAATTGCAATTCTGATGCTCTGGTAAAATGTCTACTGCAATGCAAATGAGAGATCCAATCAATGGAGAAATGGTAAGCTAAAGAGCAACAGTCAGAGCATTACTATAATTATTACACCATCCACCTTATACAGCCTGGCAACAAGAATGCATCCAATTTGTTACGGTTGTCTTCCAACTTCAGGCGCAATGACACTCAGCTGGTGATGTCGATAAATCTAAATGATTAAATAATGAAGTGTAAGGGAGATGGCATGAAGAGCTTTTAAACAGGAGACAATACCTTTGCTTGTTTCCCTGTTTTTTCCTGAAGAACCATCCTTCTCTGGTTTTGACTTAGTGGCTTTTGGTGAAACCTGTTGGACCTTTTCTGATTTCTGTCAAAAAGGTTAGATGTGTGTTAACTTATTTAAATTCAAGATGACATTGAATCTACAATTCCAGGTATTTTTTAGAATAAAACACTATAGTTTCCATGTAGTACTCTGGATGGGGTTTTGGGTAAATAATAGATCAAAACATTAATGATTTCACTAGATCCACACAGTTACAATGAACCCCTTCATTGATGTTCGTAGTGTATGTTCAAAATGTATATTTCACAAGTGACTGACTCGTTCTACACCATATACTACCATTCTGCCTAATATTTATTATAATATTATTATCAGCATGTTAATCATTATAGGTATCAGCATGTCTTATCAATTACTATCATACCCTAATTATGAGTACCTTTTTAATCACGTCTGCTGTTTGACATTTACAATGATGGACATTCACTTGGTTCTTTCCATTCTCACGTGTGAATTCAATTGAATTGCATGAATTTGTCGCTTTTTATACATGGTGTGTTGTGCTTCCGCAGATTGGCACGGACTAAATTACTGTGGGGAAAACTGTTGCCAATCCCTACCACCTCTTCACTCCCTGAACTGATTACAAAACATGCCCCAGAACTATTAAGAAAAGGGAACGTGAACTTGCCTTGGACAAGCCTCTCCACCCGGCATTTCTCCACGGAGGGACCTCTGCCTTGCTGCTTCTCCCCACTGCTAGCCTGCTGCTGCGGGGAAAAACACCATGACAATGCTTGCTACAGCACTACTAAAGGAAAGCATTTATTCCTAACGTGTGAGTGAGGCTCCCATTGTTGATCAGTATACACACTACTAGTTTGAATTAAAGCCACAGCACAGCTGAGAAGCTCCCCAACACTACAACTCAGCCGGCACAGAGTGATGGACCACCCTGCAGACGGCCAACGACTAGAGAGAGGACTGGCAGAACACTCACAAAGGCACTATCTAAACAAAGGAATGTGCTTGTTCCGGTGTATGAGTGAGTCTCTACATCATTGATCAGTACAGCCTCTCATTGTGCTTTTTGTGTTCCCAATCCCTTCACAATTTTTTTTTTTATCAGCATATGCCAGCACAAACATACAGTGAGGGAAAAAAGTATTTGATCCCAAGCTGATTTTGTATGTTTGCCCACTGACAAATAAATTATCAGTCTATAATTTTAATGGTAGGTTTATTTGAACAGTGAGAGACAGAATAACAACAACAAAAAACCAGAAAAACACATGTTAAAAATGTTGAAATTGATTTGCATTTCAATGAGGAAATAAGTATTTGACCCCCCTCTCAATCAGAAAGATTTCTGTCTCCCAGGTGTCTTTTATACAGGTAACGATCTGAGATTAGGAGCACACTCTTAAAGGGAGTGCTCCTAATCTCAGCTTTACCTGTATAAAAGACACCTGTCAACAGAAGCAATCAATCAATCAGATGCCAAACTCTCCACCATGGCCAAGACCAAAGAGCTCTCCAAGGATGTCAGGGACAAGATTGTAGACCTACACAAGGCTGGAATGGGCTACAAGACCATCGCCAAGCAGCTTGGTGAGAAGTTGACAACAGTTGGTGCGATTATTCGCAAATAGAAGAAACACAAAATAACTGTCAATTTCCCTCGGCCTGGGGCTCCATGCAAGATCTCACCTCGTGGAGTTGCAATGATCATGAGAGCGGTGAGGAATCAACCCAGAACTACACGGGATGATCTTGTCAATGATCTCAAGGCAGCTGGGACCATAATCACCAAGAAAACAATTGGTAACACACTACGCCGTGAAGGACTGAAATCCTGCAGCGCCCGCAAGGTCCCCCTGCTCAAGAAAGTTCATATACAGGCCCATCTGAAGTTTGCCAATGAACATCTGAATGATTCAGAGGAGAACTAGGTGAAAGTGTTATGGTCAGATGAGACCAAAATGGAGCTCTTTGGCATCAACTCAACTCACCGTGTTTGGAGGAGGAGGAATTCTGCCAATGACCCCAAGAACACCATCCCCACTGTCAAACATGGAGGTGGAAACATTATGCTTTGGGGGTGTTTTTCTGCTAAGGGGACAGGACAACTTCACCGCATCAGGGGACGATGGACGGGGCCATGTACCGTCAAATCTTAGGTGAGAACCTCCTTCCCTCAGCCAGGGCATTGAAAATGGGTCGTGGATAGGTATTCCAGCATGACAATGACCCAAAACACACGGCCAAGGCAACAAAGGAGTGGCTCAAGAAGAAGCACATTAAGGTCCTGGAGTGGCCTAGCCAGTCTCCAGACCTTAATCCCATAGAAAATCTGTGGAGGGAGCTGAAGGTTCGAGTTGCCAAACGTCAGCCTCGAAACCTTAATGACTTGGAGAAGATCTGCAAAGAGGAGTGGGACAAAATCCCTCCTGAGATGTGTGCAAACCTGGTGGCCAACTACAAGAAACGTCTGACCTCTGTGATTGCCAACAAGGGTTTTGCCACCAAGTACTAAGTAATGTTTTGCAGAAGGGTCAAATACTTATTTCCCTCATTAAAATCTAAATCAATTTATAACATTTTTGACATGCGTTTTTCAGGATTTTTTTGTTGTTATTCTGTCTCTCACTGTTCAAATAAACCTACCATTAAAATTATAGACTGGTCATGTCTTTGTCAGTGGGCAAACGTACAAAATCAGCAGGGGATCAAATACTTTTTTCCCTCACTGTACTTAAAAAACAACAGTGATTTAAACTCAAATTAACTAAACTAACACTGAGATTGTCATTTGTTTTTTCCTGAATTTGTAATAAATAACCTTTGTACTGACCTGTGTCTTAAGTTGTGTTCGCTGGGGGATCCTAGAATCTGTAGAGTCAAGACGCTGTTAGTGAATTCTACTTAGGTAACCAGATCGACCTCTTGACATATATACAGTGCCTTCGGAAAGTATTCAGACCCCTTGACTTTTTCCACATTTTGTTAGGTTACAGCCTTATTCTAAAATGAATTAAATAGTTTTTTCCCCTCATCAATCTACACACAATACCCCGTAATGACAAAGTGGGGGGGTTTCAGTGGCAGGGACTGGGAGACTAGTCAGGATCGAGGGAAAGATGAACGGAGCAAAGTACAGAGAGATCCTTGATGATAACCTGCTGCAGAGCGCTGAGGACCTCAGACTGGGGCGAAGTATCACCTTCCAACAGGAAAACAACCTTAAGCACACAACCAAGACAACACAGGACTGGCTTCGGGACAAGTTTCTGAATGTCCTTGAGTGGCCCAGCCAGAGCCCGGACTTGAACCCGATCGAACATCTCTGGAGAGACCTGAAAATAGCTGTGCAGCAACGCTGCGCATCCAACTTGACAGAGCTTGAGAGGACCTGCAGAGAAGAATGGGAGAAACTCCACAAATACAAGTGAGCCAAACTTGTAGCGTCATACCCAAGAAGACTCAAGGCTGTAATTACTAACAAAGGTCCTTCAACAAAGTACTGAGTAAAGGGTCTGAATACTTATGTAACTGTGGTATTTCTGTTTTTTTATTTTTTATAAATTTGCTAAAACATTTGTGATCTTTGTCATTATGGGGCATTGTGTGTAGATTGCTGAGGAATATTTTTTTGTTCATTTGAGAATAAGGCTGTAACGTAGCAAAATGTGGAAAAGGTCAAGGGGTCTGAATACTTTCCGAAGGCACTGTAACTAGAAAACCATGCTGGAACTCACTTTTATATAACCTTAAACAGAGACATTGAGTTTTAAACTTGAAATTAAACATAATTACATTAACATAATCAGCATGACCATTAAGGATGTAACCTATGTAAATGTGTCTTATTGTAATTAATTGGTTCTTAAAAACAGTTGTCATTTAAAACTCTGAATTACTTTGCTGTTACAATAAAACATTACATTAACTTAACAGACTCTCTTATACAGAGCGATTTACAGGAGCAATTAGGCTTAAGAGCCTTGCTCAAGCGCACATCAGCAGATTGTTTAACATGGTCGGCTCAGGGATTCGAACTCGTGACCTTTCGGTTACTGGCCCAACGCTCTAAACCGCTAGACTACCTGCCACCATCAAAGTTAAATAAATATTATACAATGGGTGGTTTGGAATTCTCATTGTTAGAGCCTATCCTGCCCATGGCATACTAGACAACATACACATGGCCACGTTCATAAAAAGTGCCATTGTTTACGTCGTTACTTAGCAACGCACTACCACTACCACTACTACAGGAATGCGATCTTTTGAAGAACATTTGGAGTGAGATTTGCTGTGTGAATTTCATTGCCCCCTGCCATAACCCCTAGATGGGAGACTGGAGTCCTCCCCAAGGAAAATTTTACTTTTTAAAGCTAATTTTCTGCAATTCTACGTATTTTGACATGGCTTAGGCCTATGACCAGGGTGAAAAAAATTAAATAAAATAAAACACAGGTCAGGTGTATTCAGAATGATTTTAACATGAAATGAAAACAAAAAAATTCAATGACTAAGCGATTTTGGGTGAACTCTCTCTTTAAAATAGGGCTGACAGAAAATTCTGCTTGCTCTCCAGGAGGGTTGGCCACCACTGATCTATGTTTCCCAAGTGCTCGGTGTTTGAAAATGTTCTTATTATACAGTAACAATTAATTTCTCAAAATCAACCAACCTTCAAGAAAAATCTAATGAAAATCACTATTCAGGTGGTTTATGTCTACTAGTTGAAGATCCTTGCTATCATCTTACTGTACATAGACAACATGTTATGTGTTTATGAGTTGTGAGTCCCCTAAAATAATAAAAATTGAATTTGATTGCTGGAGCATGTAATATCCAATGCTTATTTGTGTAACTTATTCAAAAAACTGTCCATGATTGGCTGCAAAAATATATAGCCTCATATCATTCATTTTCAGAAACAAGCAGGCATATCAGATTTCAAATGTGACTACACAAAATTGTGAAGAAGTGGATTAATAAAATAAGTGTGGTGAATAACAGTAGTGTTGTTGCTGACAAGCACATTAATTACCCTATATTTTAGCCCGTTGTTAAGAATGAGAATTGTTCCACTGATCAAACTAAATGAAGTATACTGAACAAAAATATAAACGCATCATGCAAAAATGTAAACGATTTTACTGAGTTACAGTTCATAAAAGGAAATCAGTCAATTTCAATAAATTCATTAGGCCCTAATATCACATGACTGGGCAGGGGCACAGCCATGGGTGGGCCTGGAAGGGCATAGGCCCACCCACTGGGGAGCCAGGCCCAGCCAATAAGAATATGTTTTTCCCCACAAAAAGGGCTTTATTACAGACATAAATACTCCTCAGTTTCATTAGCTGTCCGGTGGCTGGTCTCAGATGATCCCGCAGGTGAAGAAGCCGGATGTGGAGGTCCTGGGCTGGCATGGTTACACGTGGTCTGCGGTTGTGAGGCTGGTTGGACGTGCTACTAAATTCTCTAAAACGACGGAGGCAGCTTATGGTAGAGAAATGAACATTACATTCTCTGGCAACAGCTCTGGTGGACATTCCTGCTGTCAGGATGCCAGTTGCCCAGTCCCTCAAAACATGAGACGTGTGTCATTGTGTTGTATGACAAAAACTGCACATTTTAGAGTGGGATTTTATTGTCCCCAGCACAAGGTGCACTTGTAATGATCATGTTGTTTAATCAGCTTCTTGATATGCCACACCTGTCAGGTAGATGTGATTATCTTGGCAAATGAGAAATGCTCACTAAAAGGGATGTAAACAAATTTTTGCACAAAATTAGAGAAATATATTTTTGTGCTTATGGAACATTTCTGGGATCTTTTATTTCAGCTCATAAAACATGGGACCAAAATTGTGCATTTATATTTTGTTCAGTATAAATAGATAATAAAATCTGAATACAAGATGACATAAATCTGCCCCTACACCCTAACCAAATTATATTTTTATTTATTGTCCACCCTCTAGAATCAAACTTACACTTTTGGGTTCACAATCTGTAATGCAAAAGTATTTTCATAGTTACAAATCAGGTCACCCTACCAAACTTCCCCTGCTAAAACAGACCGTAGGTCTCTGTCTGCTGCCTTTTGCGTTGTCACAGCCTAAATGCCCATCACCAAACGAGGGGACTAATGCAAGTGTGGATTAAATCAACTTTAGTACATGCTTTCAAAAAGGCTGCATTCTGCAACAGGGACGGGAGTAACTAACAACCTAATTTTGTTGACAACATTGTACATAAAACAGCGCTACCGTGCTGCTCTTTTGACAGTTTTATTAACTCAGCGGAAAACGTTCTGTCTTCCCATTCAGCTCCCTCAATCTTGAGGGGCATTTCTTTAAAACTGCATCCAATGCCCTTGATCCCACATAACTAGACCAACGATATGCTTAATGTGCCACGGTTCACAGTGCTGTGGCAAGACAGGACCTCAGCTTCGCCTGGTGGCTATGTCCACGTCACAGCCTGATCCAAATGTCATAACACATGGCCTAGTGTATTATAATTTTTTATGTCATTTCAAAGTGTAAAGAGATAGTTACTGGATTCTTTAGCCAACACATGAAGCAGCCATCTTGGCGCGCGCCACCCACTGATCCACTTACCCTCTTTGCCTCCTTCTTGTTAACGGGCTCTTCCAATACCTCCCCTGCTGGGCCTATAATTGAGGTTGAGTACAATACCGTAATGACAGCAGTAATTTAAAGTCATGCAGTGAGATCAGATAAAGTAAACCCCTTTTTGATGACAAGCTTACTATTTACAACACAAATGATAAATCCATTAAAAACGTCGTTCGTCTTTTCAACTTAAGACAGATTTAGTTGTTTCATATGGTCGCAAGCAAATCTCAACCAGAAACAGTCTGGGATCAACATGTTTTTATAGTGTCAGTTTGAACATCAGATCGAGTTGTTAAAAAGTTACATGATGTAGTAGCTGGGTTAAACAGTATTGTTTAAGTGCTTATGCAGTTTGATAGTGGAAAAAAGGTGATAGTCATCATACAGTCACGACCAAAATTATATCCCCTTGATAATAGCGTAAACTGTCTAAAATAAATAAAACAAATACTGAGCTATACTGT